>NC_080171.1:124944821-125044821 GCF_950295315.1 Erinaceus europaeus | reverse complement strand
TTTATATCTCACCAGTCCTAAAATGATTAATTGGTTAATTTTACAAAGCAGTGAATTAAAAAAAAAGACTCAGAACTGTAAATAAGAGATAAACATGAATCACAAAGCTTTTAGACAAAAAAAAACTCAAAGATAAAATGAATGACTATATGGTAGCCACTGTCTTCTCTTAGTCCAGTGGCCATGTGTTTCCTTGATAATTACACTCATCTAAGCAGAGCTCAAAACTCCCCTCACATCAACACTCACATTGCCATCTACAGAGGACAGACAAAAGAGTCTTGGTCCAGTCAGTGTCCATGGTCACAACTGAGACTAGGCTTTGTCTAAACCTCTTTGTATGTTATATCCTGTCATTCAGAATGCATGCAAATTACAAGTCTTCCTTGCTATCTGTAATGTTAAAAAATATATACATCAGTTCTTTAATAAAAATACTACCAGGTACTAAGGATGTACAAATTCTCACAGTATACTAACAGATGTAAAGAACAAAGTTCCATTCTTTCAGTTTCTTTGCCGTGAATTAATTTTACAGCCCTACCAATAACCACAGCTCTTCCTATCTGTGGGTGCGTAGTCTTGAAGGGATATTCAATTTCCTGCATTTGGCTAAGAGCATCCCCCTGACTTGCCACAATCATGGTCCCAGTAAAATGCCTACATCTACCAGTAGCCTAAAGCAAATGAACAAACACCCCAGTTCTCCTGTACAGTCATTTATCCCAATGATTCACGGGAAACTATTCACAGGTTATATTTCAACAGCTTACTCATTTATGTAGTACTTTCGATTGTGACTGAGGCTGTTTGATTTCCAGTTCTATATACTCTCTTCAGTTTCAACTAACGTTTTTCTTATTACCACAAAGCAGCGCTTAACTTCAGTTTTATTCAGAATGAAATCATCTGAAACTGAACGAATCCAACTTTATCTCCACTCATAGAAATCAAGAATGGGGGTAGGGCAGCAGCACACCAGGTTAAGTGCACGTGGCGCAAAGCGCAAGGACCGGCATAAGGATCCCAGTTTGAGCCCAGGACTCCCCACCTGCAGGGGAGTCACTTCACAGGCGGTGAAGCAGGTCTGCAGGTGTCTGTCTTTCTCTCCCCTTCTCTGTCTCCCTTCCCTTCCTCTCTCCATTTCTCTCTGTCCTATCCAACAACAACTGACAACAATAGCAACAACAACAATGATAAACAACAAGGGCAACAAAATGGGGAAAATGGCCTCCAGGAGCAGTGGATTCATAGTGCAGGCACTGAGCCCCAGAAGTAACCCTGGAGGCAAAAAAAGAAAGAGAGAAAAAAAAAAGAAAAAGAAAAAGAAAAGAAAGAAAGAAAGAAAGAAAGAAAGGAAGAAAGAAAGGAAGGGAGAAGGAAGGAAGGGAAGGAAAAAAGAAAAGTCAAGAATGGTATTTTGGCTCTAATGATGCATGATCTAAAGACCAAGAAACTGCATGCACTAAGGCGTACTTCTTTTCAGTTAGTAATGAGGGCAGTGCTACTAATCACAGCACTTGTGGCTAACAGATCTGGCCCCAGGTAAAAGGCCCAGGTGAGAGGCCCAGGTTAAAGGCCCAGGTAAAAGGCCCCCTGGTAAAGGCCCAGGTAAAGGCCCAGGTAAAGGCCCAGGTAAAAGGCCCCAAGTAAAAGGCCCCCTGGTAAAGGTCCAGGTAAAGGCCCAGGTAAAGGCCCAGGTAAAGGCCCAGGTAAAGGCCCAGGTGAAAGGCCCAGGGAAAGGCCCAGGGAAAGGCCCAGGGAAAGTCCCAGGGAAAGGCCCAGGGAAAGGCCCAGGTGAAAGGCCCAGGTAAAGGCCCAGGTGAAAGGCCCAGGTAAAGGCCCAGGTAAAGGCCCAGGTGAAAGGCCCAGGTGAAAGGCCCAGGTAAAGGCCCAGGTGAAAGGCCCAGGGAAAGGCCCAGGTAAAGGCCCAGGTAAAGGCCCAGGTAAAGGCCCAGGTGAAAGGCCCAGGGAAAGGCCCAGGGAAAGGCCCAGGGAAAGGCCCAGGTGAAAGGCCCAGGTAAAGGCCCAGGTAAAGGCCCAGGTAAAGGCCCAGGTGAAAGGCCCAGGTAAAGGCCCAGGTAAAGGCCCAGGTAAAGGCCCAGGTAAAGGCCCAGGTGAAAGGCCCAGGTAAAGGCCCAGGTAAAGGCCCAAGTAAAGGCCCAGGTGAAAGGCCCAGGTAAAGGCCCAGGGAAAGGCCCAGGGAAAGGCCCAGGTAAAGGCCCAGGTAAAGGCCCAGGTGAAAGGCCCAGGTAAAGGCCCAGGTAAAGGCCCAGGTGAAAGGCCCAGGTGAAAGGCCCAGGTAAAGGCCCAGGTAAAGGCCCAGGTGAAAGGCCCAGGTAAAGGCCCAGGTAAAGGCCCAGGTAAAGGCCCAGGTAAAGGCCCAGGTGAAAGGCCCAGGTAAAGGCCCAGGTAAAGGCCCAGGTAAAGGCCCAGGTGAAAGGCCCAGGTAAAGGCCCAGGGAAAGGCCCAGGGAAAGGCCCAGGTAAAGGCCCAGGTGAAAGGCCCAGGTAAAGGCCCAGGTAAAGGCCCAGGTGAAAGGCCCAGGTGAAAGGCCCAGGTAAAGGCCCAGGTAAAGGCCCAGGTAAAGGCCCCCTGGTAAAGGTCCAGGTAAAGGCCCAGGTAAAGGCCCAGGTAAAGGCCCAGGTAAAGGCCCAGGTAAAGGCCCAGGTGAAAGGCCCAGGTGAAAGGCCCAGGTAAAGGCCCAGGTAAAGGCCCAGGTAAAGGCCCAGGTGAAAGGCCCAGGTGAAAGGCCCAGGTGAAAGGCCCAGGTAAAGGCCCAGGTGAAAGGCCCAGGTAAAGGCCCAGGTGAAAGGCACCACCAAAACACCCCAATGAAGTGGGCAGACACCATGCTTGCAGCACCTCCAGAACTCTCCAGTGCACAGTCAGTCACCCAAGACAAGTTACATGTCTCACATATCACATATATGTTATCTGTAGTCACAGGACTCTCAATATAACAAAGTTGATCAGAACTCAGAGTCACCTCCCACATTTGGGTAACTGCACCTGTTTTGACAGTTCTATCTCCATCAGCACCTCCAGGAACAGGAGCATTAATCACCTCAGTAGGCAGGTTTGTTCACACTGTATTTGTGCCACTTACTATTACACAGACCTAAAAACTAACTTCAATGGCTTATTTTTAAACATGGATTTTTCTCTTTTCTAAGCTTCTAAAATGAAACATTCATATTATTGTTATTATTTACTGCAAAGAATAACTTCAATTGAGGTAGTATTTTAAATTATGAATAATGTATTGATAATCATATGATAATTATTATTATATTGATCGTTATGATTAGTGATTAGTATGTTGTCTAATTATTAATGTGATCTTTCCTTCTCCATCACTGTACCAAAATGTTGGCATGGCTATGCTCTTGTAATCAGTGACTATGCTCTTGTCATCAGTGGCGATGCTCTTGTTATCAATGGCGATGCTCTTGTCATCAATGGCGATGCTCTTGTCATCAATGGCTATGCTCTTGCCATCAATGGCTATGCTCTTGTCATCAGTGACTATGCTCTTGTCATCAGTGACTATGCTCTTGTCATCAATGGTGATGCTCTTATCGTCAATGGCTATGCTCTTGTCATCAATGGTGATGTTCTTGTTATCAATGGCGATGCTCTTGTCATCAATGGCGATGCTCTTGTCATCAATGGCTATGCTCTTGTCATCAGTGACTATGCTCTTGTCATCAATGTCTATGCTCTTGTCTTCAGTGACTATGCTCTTGTCATCAATAACCATGCTCTTGTCATCAATGGAGATGCTGTGAAGCAGTGCCTCAGGGCCCCCCCCTCTCTGTGTCTCTATCCCCCCTCTCCCTCTCTCCCCCCACCTCTCTGTCTCCAGGGTTATCACTGAGGCTGGGTGCCTGCACTATGAATCTACTGCTCCTGGAGGCCTTCCCCCCCCCATTTTGTTGCCCTTGTTGTTGTTATTATTATTGTTATTGATGTCACCGTTGTTGGATAGGACAGAGTGAAATGGAGAGAGGAGGGGAAGACAGAGAGGGGGAGAGAAAGACAGACACCTGCAGACCTGCTTCACCGCCTATGAAGCGACTCCCCTGCAGCTGGGGAGCCAGGAACTCAAACTGGGATCCTCACGCCGGCCCTTGAGCTTCGTGCCATGTGCGCTTAACCTGCTACACTACCGCCCGGCCCCCTTCACAGGTGTCTCTTTCTCTCTTCTCTTTATTTCTCCCTTCCCTCTCAATTTCTGTCACTGGAAAAAAAAGAAAGAAAAAGAATAAAAGAGGCCACTGGGAGTAATGGGTTTGTAGTGCAGGTGCCAAGCCCCAGTGATAATCCTGGTGGCAACAAAAAAAAAATGGAAACAATAATAAATAAATATATATACAATATTACTTACATGAAACTCAAGAGTAGATAAAATTATAGCTTTTACTGTTGCATAATTAACAAAAGCCAAAGTAAATGAACAAAAACAGACAAGATACTACAACTCCATTTAAAACCATAGTCCAGCCATTAGAAAATCCACAGAAAATTCCAGGAGGTAATGGGTTGGAGAACTTATCAAAAAAAAAAAAAAAGAATTTGAAAATTCATTTTAAGAGAACTTCAAGAAATTAAAGACTCTCCGCTGAAAACAAACAAGCATGTTCAAAAGAGATTCAGACACTATTCAGTGAACAACCGCTCACTAAATCCATGGAAAGCAAGAAGGAAACCGTCCTGTGTAACTAAGTGTGGACATCAGAATCTTCGGTTTCTTTTCTTTTTCTACAATTATTATCACCGGTGCTTGGTGTCTAGAAGACCAATCCACCACTCCTAGTAGCATATTATTTTCCATTTTTCTTTGATGGAGAGTGAGAGACACAGAGAGGGATTAGAGGGGCAGAGAGGCTGAGACAGAGGTAAGAAGAGACACTGCAGCACTGCTCACTAGGCATCCCCCCCCCCCACACACACACACAGATGGGAACCAAGGGTTTCGACCAGGGCTGTTTGCACAGCAGCACGTGGGCTCTACTGGGAGTGGAGCCACCTGGTCTCTCTCATGCTTTTGATGTCATTTTTTTCCCCAAATAAAATATACATATATGAGTGATTGGCTACATGCTTCAGCCCTCAGAGTTCTGGGTGGGCCCACTCACACCCACTAGCAGACCTGCCTAAGGGAGAGGCAAGACTAGGAGGCACTGGCTTACGACGCTCTCACGGTGAGGGAGTCGGGCGGTAGCGCAGCGGGTTAAGTGCAGGTGGCGCAAAGCGCAAGGACTGGCGAAAGGATCCCAGTTCAAGCCCCCGCTCCCCACCTGCAGGGGAGTCGCTTCACAGACGGTGAAGCAGGTCTGCAGGTGTCTGTCTTTCTCTCCCCCTCTCTGTCTTCCCCTCCTCTCTCCATTTCTCTCTGTCCTATCCAACAACAACAACAATAATAAAGCAACAAGGGCAACAAAAGGGAATAAATTAATTAATTAAAAAAAAAACGACGCTCTCACTGGCCTGCTGTGTAGCAACATAAGGCCTTTCTCCTCCACATAACCCCCTCCACAAAATATGCTTTTGCTGTGTAAATGCACATGAACCATATTTGTTTGGCCTTACCCCCAAAAGCAAAATGCTCTTATGGTAAGTCCATTACTGCTCCTATTGGGAATTCACAGTTTAATATTATTATTTTGAGAAAGTGTCGGTGTCCTGGACTGTTGTCACAGGGATAGCTTCCTATTTCCACAAGATGAGTGTCAGCACACTTCACCCCACACCAGGCTGTCGTCTCCTCCACCAAAAGGCACTGGGCCTCCTCCCTTCAGTCCACAGAGCTCCTGAAATAGACCTTGTCTCTTAATATTTCACCCTGAGTGTCCCTTCCTCTACGTCTTACGTCCCATCTATCTATCTAGTGCTGCCACCTGGTATCAGTCCTGCTCCTTCTGGCTCCTTCCACTTGGCATGGTTCTCTCTAGCTCCATTTCTGTTCAATGTTTCTAGAGAAAGACCTTTCAGGTATTGCATATGGCTCTGTCTGATACACAAGAGTGATACTAACAAGATTCCAAGGTCTATGATAACTTTTACATGATGCTTTATTCAGCTAGCATATTATTTTGAAAATTATTATTAGCCTCGTTTGGCTCAGTTAGCAGAAGCAATCTTTCTAATCTATTCAGTATTTTTCTCCAGAGACTGTTACTAGTCTCCGTGAGACTGGCATAGGGAATTTCTGCTCACTTCATTCTATTTCTATCCTCATTCTAATACAAATCACGACTGATAGCAGAAGGAACTCCCAAAAGATATTGACCCTAACTACCTATATTCTTACACTAGATCCTGAATTATCATCCACCAATACACTGAGCTTTGAGGATGAACACGATGGAAACGGAAATTCTACTGGGCTTCAGCGAGCTAAGCTTGGAATTCACAACTCCAAGAGCAAGAACGTACAGACGTGAACTGCGTCCTCCCACCAGCTAGTTGACCTGCGAGGATACGCCACAGTCAGAGACAAAAGCAGCTGCAAAGCGTCCGACTTGGGTAGCAGGAGCTTCAACAATTTTACTTTGATGACACGTTTGCCAGTCGATTCACTCGCGTTCGGACGTGCTCTTCATGTCCAGGGTTTGTTGTTGTTGTTGTTGTTGCTGCTGCTGTTTTCAGTTGTAATGTTCTTATTGGGGGCAGACTGTTTACAAGGTAGTTGTCACATGACTGCAATTTCTTGCCTTTTACTTTTGGGTGGATGCCTAGGAGCGGGATTGCTGGGTCCTAATGCAGGTCTTAACCAAATCTCAGGGTTGACTTTTAACTGCCAAACCCTACAATTTCCAAGTGCAAAATGTCTTCCAAAGCAGAACTTGGACTGGGTTTGGGGAATTGCACAAAGTAAAGGACTCTGGGGGGCAGGGGTTGGGAAGGGGGAGCTCAGTCCTGGTGCATGATGGTAGACGCATACCCACACTAAGTTGGTTGATGGAGTGTTTGGCAGAGAACTGAAAATTCTGCACATGTACCAACAACCGTATATTCTGTAAGCCATTCATCTTCTCCCAATAAAGAAAAATAAATTTGGGGGAGCCAGATGGTTGAGCACATGTATTACAATGCACAAATACCCCAGTTCGAGCCCCCGGTCTCCACCTGCAGGGGAAAAGCTCTGTGAGTGGTGAAGCAGGGCTACAGGCGTCTCTCTCTCTCTCTCTCTCTCTCTCTCTCTCTCTCTCTTCCCTCCCCCTTGATTTCTGACTGTCTATCAATAAATAAATGAAGATAATAAAAAAATTTTAAGAAAAAATATTTTCATGTGTTTAGAGTAAATTAATCAAGATGGGTCACTTACTAATAAAATGAAATAAAATTGCAAATGTCAAGAATTTCTGAAAAGTAAAATTAAAACACTATTCTTGAGGGACTGAACTGTTCTATTACAGTATAAAACTAAATAAAAATAACATGATACAAAAGGTATTAAGCTATACCTGAGAGAGACCACTGGAGTGATTTGCTGAGATCTTTTTACAGACTACCACATGTAAAGCAAAGACATGTCATTACTCAGAGGGAGACCAGTCTGTGGGTCAAGGCTTCACATGGTGCAAGGAATAAAACAGAGCAGAGAAAGGCTCTGACGTGCTTACACGCCGGACCTGAACACTGTCCAGGGGTAGGGTCCAGCAGTGTATGTCTACATAGTGCAGTTCCCTTTTATTTACAAGTAGAAACAGTTTACCTGATACAATGAGACATATTAAAAATAATAATAAAAGGGGTGCTAACTGCTGGCACACCTGGTTGAGCGCACACATTATAGCGTGCAAGGACCTGGGTTCCAGCCCCGGTCCCCACCTGCAGAGGGGAAGCTTCACAAGCAGTGAGGCAGGGCTGCAGGCATCTCTCGCCTCTCTATCTCCCCCTCCTCTCAGTTTCTGACTGTCTCTATCCAATAACAATAATAAAAAATATTCTTACAAAAAGACCTGAGTTTAAAAAAAAATAAGTCAAAATAAAAGATGAAAAAGTGAAGTTAAAAACACAAAATCTGATTCAAATGAAAGCATTCTGAGTGCCGGTAGCATTTTCGGCAGAAGACATCAAGTGTGTAAAGTGAAAAGGGTATCTTGTTAATCCAGAGCCAAGCCGTTATGAAATTAAGTTTGAGAAGGGAATGAAGGAGAAAGAAAACTTTCAATTTCTTAGCTTGCTGCAGGGGCAGTAATTTCCATTTTCATCTCCCCGATTTTTCCTCATTCCATCTGCCTTGTTAGCTGTGGAGAAGGCTCCCATATTTCAGCCGGCCTCTGAGCTTTCTCCCAGCACACACACACAGAGTCCGTGGAAGTCAATACTCCATGCTGATTATAAAGAGCCTGCAGGCCGCAAGAACGCCGCCCACACAAGCTTCAGATTGCCCTGCTGGTGTGCGAGCTCCCTGCTGCTGGGTGCTAAGTTCAGACATCGCATTCGTCAAACGGTCTCGCCATCTTCTCTCCTGGAGACAAGAGCTTGGCCAGCTTAGCAGACTCAGACGCACTTAGTCAGTGAGACCCACTGAAGGCCGCTCACTGATGGCCAAAAGGCACCAGGAAAGATATGGGAATGACTGCTCATTCCTATTTTATTCTTCTGAGAAACCCAAGCGCTTTGGTTCATCAGCATAAGGAAAAAGGAGAATTGATAGCCTAATTTGAAAATTCCCTCACTGCCATGAAATCAGATGATCTTGATCAAAATACGCGACTTGGAAAATTCTGCCTTTGCAACTAGAGCAAATCATCAAATTAAAATTCATATTTTTCATCTGCAAAATTAGCATAAACATACCTAACTGAATAGTGTAGCACTGAAGAGTAAAAATCTTCCTGTCTCTGCGGCATAATGCACAAAGCATTGGACTTCTAGAAAGAATAAAAATATAATACTTCCATGTGCTTCTAAAATAAAACGTATTTAGGGGCCGTGTTGGTGGTGGACCTGCTTGAGCACACCTTACAATGTGCAAGGACCCGGGTTCGGGTTCAAGCCCCAGTCCCCACCTGCAGCGGGAAAGCTTTGCAAGTGGTGAAGCAGGGCTGCAGGTGTCTGTCTCTCTCACTCTCTATCACCTCTTTCCTCTCGATTTCTGACTGCCTCTATCCACTAAATAAATAAAGATAATAAAAAAGTTTTAAAAAGTTTAAAATAAAATAAAATTTATTTGAAATTTATCTATAAACGTATGGCACTGCCTGGTGGTGGCACAGCCAGTGAAGTCCACACACTCCATGTGCCAGGACCAGTGCTCACACCCGCAGCACCCACATGCAGGAGGGAAACTTCACGAGTGGTGAGGCAATGTGATGTCTCTCTCTCTCTCCCTCTCTACCTCCCCCTTCCTTCTCAACTTCTCTGTCGCTAGAATGAGAGAAAAGAAAAGAAAAGAAAAGATACAAACAAACAAATAAATAAAGGTTGCCAGGGTCAGTGGATTCATCATACAGGCACTGAACCCCAGCAATTACCCTGGTGCCAAAAAATAAAGTCAACTAGTCAACTGAGGTCTAAGATGTTATATGAAAACAAAAATTGTACATTTAATATAACTGTTCTAAGTAGGACACAATGATCTGGAAAGAAGGTAGACCATTCTTGCTTATTGCTAGAATACAGGTTGTATTTTAAAATCAATCTTCTATATTGTTTGTGCATTTATGTTTGAAAAGGGAAGTTCAGAGAGAGAGAATTTAAGGCCTAGACATCTATCTTAGTTCCAGACTTTAAGCTAGAGCTTGATGTGTGCTGAAGTGACCTCTGCTGCTGGATGTGAATGACTTTCATGTAATCAACTCTGGCCACCTGTGCTGGAGACCAAGTAAAGACCACTGACAACTTAATCCAGGGTGGTCTCTCACCGAAGGCTGCAAGACTCACAAGTTCTGCTTCTTCCCAGAGCTCCCAAGGTCTCAGACAACCCCGCTCCTCTTCATTCTTCTAGTCCCCCACTCCGGTCCTTGGAGCTTGTGGAAGGTCGTGCTCACCAAGTCCCTCTACCAGAACTCCGTTCCCAGGCTTGCTGACTAGCTGACTAACTTGACCAATGATGGGGAGCACTTGATGAGTCGAGCCCCTTCTGGGCCAGAGCATCAAACTGAAGTTGCATGCCTCTCTTCTTTGCCCTCCGTGACTCCCAGCTACAGACAGAAGGTACGCGGTCCATCATCCAGGTTCTTGAACGACTCCAGTACAGCTCCTAGTGAACTCACAGTGGACATGATCTCCAGGCAAATAAACAGCATACAGTGGTCCATTAACTTTCCAGAATAATCAAATCTATTATAATTGAATTGAGGTTTATTGGGATATACAAAAATTCAAGACTTTTTCATAACTTCTTTCAAAAACAGGTACAGGTACTATTTCGATAGTAGGTATGATGCTGTTAATGACTGGCTAAGCAATAAATGTTAAAATGGAGCTGAAATATGGAGACAGAAAAGTAATTCAGAGGACATGTCAAATGAAGAGAGGAACAGGTCTTTCTTTCTGGGCTCCGTGAAGAATATGACAATGGAAGAAAGGTGGAAGAGGTAGACAGATGTGCTGGGAGGGGACGAAGGCAGAAGCAGACTGCAGTTTGATGTGAGGGTCAGTGAAGAATCAGTCTTCATAATGAAAACACAGACATGAACAATAACGGCAGTTAACATTAAGTGACACAATACAGTGAGCTAGAGAAACAGAGACACGTTTTTAGTATAAAAATGCTTCTGTCGGTTGGTTCAGCTGCTAGGAGCCATCGGTAAGGATCCGCCACCCTTTGCTGTCCTGTTTCACTACACCTAGCGTGTAGTTTTTGCTCTTGCAATTTTGAAAGGAACGCTAGCTTCCAATGGTCAGTTCTTAAACAGCATAGGGGAAAGGGCTGTAAGTGAAGAGGGGAAGGTCTCTTGGGGTAGGTATCTTTGTTTTCCCTGGGTAGATCCTGGAGAGGAACACAGAGAAGGACCGACACTGAATAATCTCACGCTGGAGGAACTTCAGGAAAGAAGGCCTACCACGAGTGAGAAGAACACCCGGTGAAAGAAACTTGGACTGGACTGGGTGTGGTGTACTTCACCAGCCAGAGGCCTCTGGGGAAGGAGGGAATGGAATGGAAAGAAGGGACACTGGGGGAGTCGGGCGGTAGCGCAGCGGGTTAAGCGCACGTGGCGCAAAGCTCAAGGACCGGCGTAAGGATCCTGGTTCGAGCCCCCGGCTCCCCACCTGCAGGGGAGTCGCTTCACAGGCGGTGAAGCAGGTCTGCAGGTGTCTGTCTTTCTCTCCCCCTTTCAGTCTTCCCCTCCTCTCTCCATTTCTCTCTGTCCTGTCCAACAACAACGACATCAGTAACAACAAAAATAATAACTACAACAACGAAACAATAAGGGCAACAAAAGAGACTAAGTAAATACAACAAAAAATAATAATAAAATAAAAAAAAAATTTAAAAAAAAAAAAAAAAAAAGAAGGGGCACTGGAGTCCTGGTGTGTGAGGTAGGATGGGAGGAGGTGCCCTAGGTTGGCGGGTCATGGGGAGATGAGGGTTCCTACCTATGTTGAGTGTACCGTAAGTCATTACCTAACAATTAAAAAAAAAAAATCTCAAAAACAAACATAGAGAAACAAAATGAGAAAAGCGGGGAAAGGAGGAGGAAGAGATGGCACTAACATAGAGAAATTTTTCCCAAAATTCTAAGATTTTTGTTTTAAATTCCAAAGTTATAAATGACTACCTTTAAGGACAAGAAAATTAGAAACATTTACTACTAAACCCATTTATTGAATTCTTTTTGATAAAACAGTCATTAGTTATTTAACATTGATTTACAAAATTAGAGATAACAGGGGTACAATTCCACACCGTTCTCACCACCAGAGTTCCGTGTCCCCATTCTTTTCATTGGAAAGTGCATTAGTTCAAGATCACAGGTATGGTTTGACTATTATTTCTATATCTATCTTTATTTATATATTTTGCCCATTTTTCGATGATCCTGCCTTTTCTTCCATTCTAAATCACACCTACCACTTCCAAGTGTCCTTCCTATTATTTATTTATTTATTTTTCCCTCTTCTTTCTCTGGGTCCTGATGGAGTTGGAGTTCAGAGCCCTCTGGTCATCCTCCCCTAACATTTCTCCACCCCCCAGGGAGTATGGACCAAAATTCTCTATGGGATGCCGAAGGTAGAAAGAAGGTGGGTTTCTGTCGTTGCTTCCCCACTGGACATGGATGTTGGCAGGTAGACCCATCCCCCCAAGCTTGTTTCTGTCTTTCCCTAGTGGGGCAGGGCTCTGGGGAGGTGCGTTCTAGGACACACTGGTGACATCTTCTGCCCAGGGAGGTCAGGTTGAAATCACGGTAGCATCTGTAACTTGGTGGATGAAAGGCAGTAAATGAAGCAGGACAAAACGTTTGATAAACGAGAGCCCAAAAATAGGAATAGAGCATCTAGGAATAGGTATGTCACTTCGGAGAGAAGTTGGGAAGTCTACTTTAGGTGTGTTCCTAGGGGCCTGTGAGTTTGGTAATCTTTGCTGGAGCTTGCTAGCTAACACTGAGGCCTAAATGAATTAATCAGTTATATTATTATTCGTTTATAGAATTGCAAACTGATAATTTTGTTTGTTTGATAAACATTAATCCTCACAATGGCAAGATAGCTCACCTGGAAAGGACCCAAATCTGTTCTGTGCACGACTCCGACTCCAGGCCTCATCACACAAGGCGCTGGGGGAGGCTGCAGTCCTGTGGTGCCTCTCTCCCTCTCCTTCCCCTACTTCTCACCTGAGAAAGCTAGCTGCAAGTGGTGAGACCCCAGAAATGACAAGAAAACCATTTTCCTCTCAATACTCCACCTTCATCTCTCTATATAGTTACTCATAAATCACTCATAAAATTGATAGTGCTTGTTCAATGGTCAGATCATTGTTGAGTCTGTTTTCATGATCATTTGTTTTTTTTCCTTTCAGTTTTGAACATATGATTTTGTGATTTCACATAACTAATAAATTTTAATTAATCACAAAACACTGTAAAAATGCAAGACTTTAGCCATGTTATATCTCCCTCTGGTAGGTAGTGGAAGGAGGCTGATCACCGTGATCCCATATGGAACTTAGCAGTTCTGAGGCCTGACTGTCACAGCCTTGAATTTTTTTTTTCCTCCAAGGTTATTCTGGGGCTGGGTGCCTGCACTATCAATCCACTGCTCCTGGAGGCTATTTTTTACCCCTTTTGTTGCCTTTGTTGTATATTATTGTTGTTATTTTTATTGTTGCTATCATTGTTGTTGGATAGGACAGAGAGAAATCGAGAGAGGAGGGCAAGACGGGGTGGGGAGGAGAAAGACAGACACCTGCAGACCTGCTTCACCACTTGACCCCCCACACACACAGGTGGGAAGTCAGGGGCTCAAACCTGAATCCTTACACTGGTCCTTGTGCTTAGCACCATGTGCGCTTACTTAATTCTCTGTGCTACTGCCAGGCCCCCACAATCTTGAATTTATTCCCTACTCATAGGAGGTGATATTGAATGCTCACCAGGCGGAGTCCAGAGTGACCATAAGTTTCTCTCTCTGGAGTGTCCTTCTTCTAGCGTTTGCCCTTCTTCCGTAGCCAGTCAACAGCGTCAGGTTGAGCCTGATGTCAAGTTTCGAGACCTCCTTTGAATCTGGAGAGGTGGCAGTCGTTGACTATGTGGGTCACAGTCTGTCTGTACTAAACTCCGCCTAATAGAACAACAAAGCTCTTCCTTTCTGTTGTGAATTTGCGACACATGTTTCCTTTCTGCCTCTTTTCTAGTGAAACTCCAAAGAACTTTGAGGGCACACAGGGCAACTTACTACTGAGAAGTCAAGTAACAAGTGCATAGGACGAACTATTCTAGTGGCCTTCTTGGCACTCGGGTCTGTCATCCAAATGGCACATGCAACTAACTCCTTAAAGTTGATCACACATTCCTATCCCTAAAGCACTAATTCAAAGGAGTCGTTCTAATTCCAAATTATCATGAAGTAGTTGTCTTTCATACTCTGTTCTTTCACCTACTAATGCAACTGATTTATAGAATAAATCATAAATCTATATTACCAAGTTTTGAGATATTTTAATGTCTTTGTTCAAAAGTATAATTTTTACATTTCACTAATTTTTTCAGTATGTTTTTAATGGTGTTATTGTTAAACAAAGAGACCATAACATGATTCACTGTTACCTCACAGAGAACTTTTATGTGAGAAAATATAGCCTGAAGTGTGCCCAATGGTGGTGCACTGAGTTAAGCATGCATATCACCAAGCACAGGGACCTGGGTTTGAGCCCCCACTCACCACTGCAAAGGAGGATGCTTCAGGACTGGTGAAGCAGGTCTACAAGTGTCCTTCTTTTTCCCTCTCTATCTTCCCGACCCTCAATTTCTCTTTTCTCAATTTCTCTCTGTTATAACCAATATAATAGAAAGAAAAAAAGGGAGGGTAAAACGGATGCTGACAGTGGTGGATTTTTGCACCGAGTCCCAGAGATAACCCTGGTTATGAAAGAAAGAAAGAAAGAAAAAAAGAAAGAAAGAAAGAAGAAAGGAAGGAAGGAAGGAAGGAAAGAAGAGAGAAAGAAAGAGAGAAAAGGAAATATAGTTTGAAACTTGCTCAATAAAAAAACAAAAATATTTTAATTTTAATGTTTAACATTTTAATTACTTTATTTCAATTTTCTGTACACCATTTGTGTTCCTTTTCATGATTTAAAAGTACCTAGCATTCTGCTTGATTTCACTTTGTAACTGATCGCAATGAGTCCTCCTCATCATGAACGAGAAGCTTAAGCTACTAGAAGTGCCTGGGTTGACATAAGTAGTCCTCTATTGTTGGAAATTTATATTATTAACAAATTGATTTTTTTATACAACTGTTATTTTCATACATGGAATATCCCTCAAAGTCTGGTGTGAGTTTTCCAATAGACACGTCTTTAGTTTTATCCCCTCTCTGTATTTTTTGCCTTGGAGATCTCACCGCGTGGGTTTTAAAGCCAAGTATGTATATCACTAACTCCCCAGTTTCATCACCAGGCAAAGATCTCTCTCTTAACCTTCACATTTTTATACTTAGATGCCCACTCAAATCTCTATTTAGCCAGCTAAAAATACTCCTCAAAACCATTATGTTTCCATGAGAAGTCTCAGTTGCCCTTTGTGAACTCGTTCCACAAGTTTATTTCCGTTTTAGCTGATGCAACATCACTTCAGTTTCTCCAGCAAACATTTTCTCTCTCCCCGTAGAATAGGAGAGAATCTGTATGTGGCATACATAATAACCAAAGTACACAAAGAACTCACCAAACTCAAGAAACAAAAACACAGCCCCACTGAAAACTGTGGGGAGAACATGAACAGAATCTTGTCTAAAGAAGAGACCATCCATGTGAAAAAAAGCTGAGTCACAGATGACCAAGGAGATGCAAACAGAAGCAACAATGAGCGCCCACTCTCCACCGGTGAGAATGCCATACACTAGGAAAGACAAAAACACCAACTGTTGGAGAGGCTGTGGGGAGAGGGACTCTCATATTGCTGGTGGGGATGTGAATGGTTCTAACCCTTGTGGAGATCAGTCTAGGGAATCACCAGAAGGCCACAAGTGACTCTGCTCCATCACCCAGCCGCCCCTCTCCTAGGAATGCACACAGAGTAAACAAAGACACCTGTTCACAAAGACCTATGTGCACCTATGTTCACAGCAGCACAGTTGTATTAGCCCAAACTTGGGAGCAACCCAGGTGTCTGAGGACATATCAGTGGCTGTGAAAGTTATGATACAGGTGGTGTTGTACCTGGTTGAGCACATATGCTACAATGCACAAGGACCCAGGTTCAAAACCCAGGTCCCCATCTACAAGGGGAAAGCTTTGCAAGTGGTGAAGCAGTGTTGCAGTTATCGCTCTGTCTCTCTTCCTATTTCCCCCTTTCATCTCCATTTCTGACAGTCTCTATCCAATAAATAAAGATAATAAAAAATTTAAAAAGAAAGTTATGGTACAGATATACAACAAAATACTATGTCAGTATTAAAAAACATGAAGTCATCTCTTTTGCAATATTGTGGTTAGCACCTGAAGCTTTTATGTTGAGTCAGATAAACCAGGAGAAGGATCCATACAAATGACTGCACTCCTAGATGGAATCTCAAGGGGGAAAGGCAGTAACAGAATATAGAAGATGGAGCTTGGTCTGAGTGTGGTATGTTGCAGCAATGCCAAGGATTCTGGGGAAGGAGGAGCATGGAGTAGGGGGAAGGACAGTGAAAAAATTCAAGAGATGAAATGCACCTAACGGAGGTGTCACGAGGCTGTGTGATCTACAGAACCACTGATACACGTGGACTTGCAAAGCAAACAGCTAAGCAAACAAACTGTCTCTAAAACTGTGGTTTATCTTTGGGAGGTGCAGACACAAAACTCTGGTGGTGGATGTGGGCAGGAGTGGTGTAAAACTCTACCCTGTTATCTTATGACTCACTGTAACTAATGAAAAAGGTTCTCAACCAAGACTACTGTATCCCGCTAGACTGTCATTCAGGCTAGATGGAGACATAAGAACCTTCTCAGACAAGCAAGTTGCTGAAGGAGTCAACTATCACCAAGCCTGCCCTGCAGGAAGTTCTGAAAGGTCTCCTATAAACAGTCAGACCACCATAAATAGGCCATATATCAGAACACTCTGAAAATCTACAATAATGGCATTAAAATATCTTCAATCTATAATATCAATAAATGTCAATGGCCTGAATTCACCTATTAAAAGGCACAGAGTAGGAAGATGGATCAGAAAACACAACACAACTATATGTTGTCCACAGGAATGCCACCTAACTCAACAAGGCAAACACAGATTCAAAGTGAAAGGATGGAAAACTGTCATACAAACCAGTGGACCACAAAAAAGGGCAGGAACAACTATTCTCCTATCTGATACGACAGACCTTAAAATAAATAAAATTTAAAAAGATAGGAATGGACACTACTTAATGCTCAGAGGATCAGTCAATCAAGAGGACGTAACAATTATTAACATCTATGCAGCCAATGAGAAGCCATCTAAATACATCAAACGTCTACTGAAAGAGCTACAGCAATATATTAACAGCAGCACAGTCATAGTAGGGGACTTCAACACCCCACTCTCTCAACTTGACAGATCATCCAGGCAGAAAGTCAATAAAGACATGAGGGAGCTAAATGAGGAGATAGGTAAACTAGAACTATTGGGCATTTCCAGTCATTCACCCCAAGAAACTGGAATACACATTCTATTCAAGTCCACATGGGTCATCCTCAAGGACAGACCACTTGTTAGGCCACAAAGACAGCATCAGCCAATTCAAGAGCACTGAAATCATCCCAAGTATCTCCTCAGACCACAGTGAAATTAAATTAACACTTAACAATCAACAAAAACTAGTAAAAGTTCCAAAATGTGGAAGCTCGACAGCACACTACTTAACAACTACTGGGTCAAGGAGGAAATCAAGAAATAAATCAAAATGTTTTGAGAGTTCAATGAAAATGAAGACACGAGCTATAAAAATATTTGGGACACAGCTAAGGCAGTCCTGAGAGGGAAGTTCACAGCTATAAAATCACACATTAGGAAATAAGAAAACGCCTATATAAGCAGCCTGGTTACACACCTTACAGACTTACAAAAAGAAGAATAAAGGAACCCTAAAGCAAACAGAAGGACAGGGACAACTAAAGTAGGGAAGAAATAAGTAACACTGAGAATAAGAAAACCATACAAAAGATCAATGAAAGTAAATGTTGGTTCTTCGAAAGTGTAAACAAATTCAATAAGCCTTTAGCCAGACCCACAAAACAAAAAAGGGAGAAGACCCAAATAAAATGGATGGTAAATGAAAGAGGAGTTATCACATTAGACACCACAGAAATTCAACATATCATGCAAAGCTTCTATGAACAACTATATGCCACTAAGCTAGAGAACCTGGAAGAAATGGATGTGTTCCTAGATACCAACAAACTTCCCAAATTAAATAAAGAGGAACTGGAAAATATGAACAGGCCAGTTACAGCCAACAAAACTGAAACAATTATTGAAAACCTTCCCAAGAATAAAATTCCTGGACCAGATGGTTTTACAAATGAGTTCTACAAAACCTTCAAGGAAGAATTAATCCCTCTACTTTTAAAACTCTTCCAGAAGATTGAAGACACTGGAATACTCCCTGCCAGCTTCTATGAAGCCAACATCACTCTGATACCAAAAGCAGACAGGGACACAACCAAAAAAGAAAACTATAGACCAATATCTCTGATGAACATAGATGCTAAAATACTGAACAAAATTCTATCCAACCAGATACAGCAGTCTATTAAAAAGGTTGTTCATCGTTATCCCAGGGATGCAAGGTTGGTTTAATATACATAAATCAATCAGCGTGATCCACCACATAAATAAAAGCAAGACCAAAAACCACATGGTCACATCAATAGATGCAGAGAAAGCCTTTGACAAAATCCAACATCCCTTTATAATCAAAACACTACAAAAATGGTAATAGATGGAAAATTCCTCAAGATAGTGGAGTCCATATACAACAAACCTACAGCCAACATCATACTCAATGGTGAAAAACTGGAAGCATTTCCCCTCAGATCAGGTACTAGACAGGGCTGTCCTCTATCACCATTACTATTCAACAGAGTGTTGGAAGTTCTTGCCATAGCAATCAGGCAGGAGCAAAGAATTAAAGGGATAAAGATGGGAAGAGAAGAAGTCAAACTCTCCCTATTTGCAGATAATATGATAGTATACATTAAAAAAAAAAACTTCTAGAATCCAGCAAGAAGCTTTTGGAAATTATCACACAATATAGTAAGGTGTCAGGCTACAACATTAACATGCAAAAGTCAGTAGCATTCCTCTATGTAGACACAAAGTTGGAAGAAGAAGAAATCCAGAAATCAATTCCTTTATTATAGCAACAAAAATAATAAAATATCTAGGAATAAACCTAACCAAAGAAGAGAAAGACTTGTATACTGAAGATTATGAGTCATTACTCAAGGAAATTGAAAAATACACAAAGAATTGGAGAGATATTCCATGTTCATGGGTTGGAAGAATTAACATCATCAAAATGAATATACTACCCAGAGCCATCTACAAATTTAATGCTATCCCCATCAAGATCCCAACTACATTTTTTAGGAAAATAGAACAAAAGCTACAAATGTTTATCTGGAAACAGCAAAGAACTAGAATTGCTAAAACAATCTTGAAAACAAAAAAACAGAAATGGAGGCATCACACTCCCAGATCTCAAACTGTATTTATAGGGCCATTGTCATCAAAACTGCTTGGTACTGGAACATGAACAGACACACTGACCAGTGGAATAGAATTGAGAGCCCAGAAGGGAGCCCCCACACCTATGGACATCTAATCTTTGACAAAGGTGCCCAGACTATTAAATGGGGAAAGCAGAGTCTCTTCAACAAATGCTGTTGAAAAAAATTGGGTTGAAACATGCAGAAGAATGAAACTGAACCACTGTATTTCACCAAACACAAAAGTAAATGTCAAGTGGATCAAAGACACACATTACCATGCCCATGGACCCAGGTTCAACTCCCCAGTCCCCACCTGGGGATGAAGCTTCATAAGACATGAAGTAGTGCTAACGTTGTCTCTCTTTCTCTTTCCTCATATTCCCTTTCCACTAAATACTTCTGTTTTTACCCCCCTACCACCAAAAAGAAAAAAAAAAAAAGAAGAAAGTAGAATAAAGGAAAAAGGAGATGGAAGGAAAAGAGAGAAAAACAAATGAAAAAAAGAAAGGGAAAGACAGTAAAAAATAGCTGGTGGGACCAGGGAATTTTAAATTTTTTATTAGTGATTTATAAGCTTCTAAGATAATACGGGTATAATTCTGTACCACTGACACCATCCAGGATCTGTGCCATCACGCCTCCAGCAGTGACCACCACAGCTCTCCCAAGGTCATGTTGGGTGAGAACAGGGAATTCGTCGTGCAGGCATACTGCCCCAGCAATAACCTCAGTGGCAATAAAAATTAATTCGAAATGTAAAAAGACAGTCAGAAGACATGTGCTGAAGGCATAATTAGTGCAGTAGACTCCTCGGGTCAGACAGAGGTGTGGGGGGTTTCTTAGTGCACAGTCTATATTTTCAGCAAGCCGCAATTCATTCAGAAGACAGGGGCAGCATAAATGAGCAACCGGCCAGCGTGGCAAAGGGTGAACAAAGTGTGAAGAAACAGCATGAAACTCTCTCCGCAGGAGGTGCTTCTAACGCTGAAGCTGAACTGTTACATACTGTCATTTAGTCCAGTCAGGTGAAGTTCAAGCGAGGAGAAAGCTCTTTCTTCTTACTTTGTTTCTGCAGGGGTATTTTATTGTTATTAATTTCCTGACTTCTCTCCAGACCTAAGACAGTGATCAAATAACAGGCAAATGTTCAGTAACGGCACTTTGCCTCAAAAGCAATTCTTGTGTATTCTAACTGCAAAGGCCCATGTTCTGCTTCTCCAGGCCCCAATTTCTTTCTTGTTCTTCTTTTTAAAATATTTTTTATTTACTCTGGACAGAGAGAAGTTAAGAGGGAGAAGGTAAAGGGCAGGGGGGAAGGGGTGACAAGAGAGAGAGAAAGAGAGAAAGAGAGGGAGAGTTGCAACACTGCTTCACCACTTGTGAAGTTTCAGCCCTGCAGGTGGGGACCTGGGGCTTGAACATGGGTCCTTACACACTAGTTTCTAGTGTATACGCTCAACCAGGTGCACTGCCGCCGGGCCCTCAGGGTTTCAATTTTGACCAAAAGCAAGCGCAGTTAAACGTGAATGAGGAGGGCTGCCTGTCCGACTTGGCTGGCTTCATCAAGACTCCAGCCAGGGCTTCTGTGAGCAGCAAATACAGCTCATGAGCGAAACGACTAAATATCTGAGTATCTGGAGAATTTAAAGGGAAACATCACAAGCAAAAACAGAAGCATCCTACAGTCACAAGTTCGGTGACCGCGTAATAAAGCCTTTATTCAAGATTCTAGTAACACAAAGGATTATATTAAATGACCATGAGACCAAAAAGCAAACTTGACATTTGCTATGGAAATTCTGATATTTTAGTAAGTTAACTTTTTCAGATATTCGTATTGATTTGTTTTTGTAAGTGTTATACTAGAGACATGATGATTTACAAGACAGCTATAAAGTCTCTTCTCTCCCCGACAGGCGTCTGGCCACACTGCAGTCACCGGGCACTGCCAGCACCCACCCAGGCCTCTTCAAGCAGGGGGCTGGATGCCTCCTCAACCACCAGCCCACCCTCCTCGGTGAGGCTGCCACAGCCGACACATGGAGTCCAAGCTTCACACCGTGTCCCCTTCTTTCCTAACTGCCACCTGTAAGTTAGCTGGTGTTTCTGCTGTTTTGCTTTTGTTGAGGTTTACTAGAGCTGCTGTATGAATGACAGCTGTCTGGGTTCTTAGAGAACACGCGGCATGCTTTAAAGCAATCCTTTCTTCCCTAGAAGTCTTCTCCATCAACCTCTGAACTCCAGTTCTATTAAGAACTTGAGAGAACACCCTGACTAGAAGTTCTTAAAACTCTTGGGACCTGTGGGTGGCTTGTCAGGTAGAGCGAATGCCTCACCTGATGGCTTAACAGTCTGTGCATGTCTTGGGGTCTGGGTTTGATCGCCAGGGCTCTACGAGAGCACCAACGATGGCATCAAAGGGATTCCATGGACTCTGGACTGGTGCCTTGGTGTCCCATTCTTTTTCCAGAGAGAGGGAGAGAGAGAGGGGAAGAGAAAGGAAAAGAAAGGAGAAAGAAGGGGAGGGGAGGGAAGAGGAGGAGGGAGGGGAGAGGAGGAGGGAGGGGAGAAGAGGAGGGAGGGGAGATGAGAGGAGAAGGAGGGGAGAGGAGGGGAGAGGAGGGGAGAGGAGAGGAGAGGAGAGGAGAGGAGAGGAGAGGAGAGGAGAGGAGAGGAGGGGAGAGGAGGGGAGAGGAGAGGAGAGGAGAGGAGAGGAGAGGAGAGGAGAGGAGAGGAGAGGAGAGGAGAGGAGAGGAGAGGAGAGGAGAGGAAAAGGAGGGGAGGAGGAGGAAAGGAAAGGGGAGGGGAAGGGAAGGGAAGGGAAGGGAAGGGAAGGGAAGGGAAGGGAAGGGAAGGGAAGGGAAGGGAAGGGAAGGGAAGGGAAGGGAATGGAAGGGAAGGGAAAGGAAGGGGCTCTATAGTGGTGCACTTGGTTAAGTACAAATATTACAGTGCACAAGAACCTGGGTTCAAGCCCCTGGTCCCCACCTGCAAGGAGAAAGCTTCACAAGTGGTGAAACAGGGTTGCAGGTGTCTCTCTGTCTCCCTCCCTCTCTATCTTTCCCTGTCTCTTGATTTCTGGCTATCTCTATCAAGTAAATAAAGATAATTAATTTTTTTAAAAAAAGAAAAGAAATAGGTAAAGAAACAGTTGGATCAGGAGACATTTTGGCTAAGTGGTATCACATATGTGCAAGAGTCTGGAACTGCATTAATAAAATAAAACAGTTTTTTAGTAGTGATTTAATATTGATTTATAAAATGAAAGACAATGGGGGTATAATTCCACACCTTTCTCACTACCAGAGTGCTGTGTCCCCAGTCCCTCCATTGGAAATTACAGTAGTCAAAGGTCACAGACATGGGTTGACTATTACTTCTTTAAATACACACACACACATGCACACGCGCACGCACACACACACACACACACACACACACACACGCATTTTCCCTATGGCCCTGGCTCCTAAGTCACATCTATATCTCTTGCTGTTTCTGAATGTACTTCTTTTTTTCCTCTTCTCTCTTAGGGACTTAAGGGAATTGGGGTTCAGGACCTTTTAGTCATCTTTTGCTAACATTTCTCACCCTCAGATAGTATGAACCAGATTCTAAAAGAAAACTCTAAAACTAGCCAAATGTCTCTCAATAACTACAAAAAAATGTAAACTATAAGGTGAATGCTTGACACATATGTGACAGTAAAGATTTACAAGTATCTTGACAAAAGCCTTCGAGTCAGAAAATCTGAGTTTGTACCTAAGAGATTGACAATTTCAATAACCCTGGAGACTTCAATACCCCACTCTCACACTTAGACAGATCAACAAAGCAGAGAACCAATAAAGATACAAGAGAATTGAATGAAGAGATTGACAGACTAGACCTCTTGGACATTTTCAGACTCCTCCACCCCAAAAAACTGGAATACACCTTCTTTTCAAATCCTCATAACACATACTCAAGGATAGACCACATGTTAGGCCACAAAGACAGCATCAATAAATTCAAGAGCATTGAAATCATCCCAAGTATCTTCTCAGACCACAGTGGAGTAAAACTAACATTTAACAACAAACGGAAAATTATTAAAAGACATAGAATTTGGAAATTAAACAACATGCTCCTTAAGAACCACTGGGTCAGAGACTCACTCAAACAGGAAATTCAAATGTTCCTGGAAACTAATGAAAATGAAGACACAACCTATCAAAATATTTGGGACACAGCTAAAGCAGTACTGAGAGGGAAACTTATAGCCATACAATCACATATTAAACACCAAGAAGAAGCCCAAATGAACGACCTTACTGCACACCTCAAGGACTTAGAGGAAGAGGAACAAAGGAACCCTAAAGCAACCAGAAGGACAGAAATCACTAAAGTTAATCAGAAATAAACAACATCGAAAATAAAAGAACCATACAAAAGATCAATGAAGACAATTTCAATAACACTGAGAGCACGTAATTCCACAGAGATAACAGCTATCAACAGTATCTACTTAAATATATATTTTGAGGCTGAAGTAAGATACTCTGTGAGGAAAAACGCATCTATAGGGTCCTTCTTAAACATTACAAAGCTATCATCACTCATAGTTCACATTTAGTTAGCTAGTTATATAACTATATCAGTGTATAATAGACATCTAGCAGATTATTTCAACTTGTCAGCCTTTGTGTCAAGGTTGCTTTGGCTTCTAAAAACACAAAGCTGTTTGTTTAGGAAAAGTGAACATTGATTTATACAACCTGCAAAGCTCCAGTGAGAGGTAGCCTTCCTGTGGACCTTGGACTGGGTTTGATGTATTGCACCAAAGCAAAGGACTCTGGGAAGGAGGAAGACCACAAGCCAGACACCCTGCCCAGAGTCACCCCTCCAGCTTCTGCGTTGTCTTTATAACACACAGACTCATGACAGTACACACAGAGTCACTCCTCCAGCTTCTCTTGTCTTTCTAACACACAGACTCATGACAGCACACACAGAGTCACTCCTCCAGCTTCTGCGTTGTCTTTCTAACACACAGACTCATGACAGTACAAACACAGTCACTCCTCCAGCTTCTCTTGTCTTTCTAACACACAGACTCATGACAGTACAAACACAGTCACTCCTCCAGCTTCTGCGTTGTCTTTCTAACACAGAGACTCATGACAGTACACAGAGCCACTCCTCCAGCTTCTCTGTTGTCTTTCTAACACACAGACTCATGACAGTACACACAGAGTCACTCCTCCAGCTTCTCTGTTGTCTTTCTAACACACAGACTCATGACAGTACAAACACAGTCACTCCTCCAGCTTCTGTGTTGTCTTTCTAACACAGAGACTCATGACAGTACACAAAGTCACTCCTCCAGCTTCTCTGTTGTCTTTCTAACACAGAGACTCATGACAGCACACACAGCACCTGTCCTCACTGGTTCTAGTGTTGCCAATTATAACCTGTCTGTGCTATAGAGCTGCTGATAATGTCAACTTATCAGAAAAATGTTGAGTGAGTCATTTACAGAGAGGGGATTTCATTTACAGAGAGGGGATTGAATAAGCTTAGACACCTTAATTTGCAGCTCTACTCTTCTTCTTCTAGCGTTTGCCCTTCTTCCGTAGCCAGTCAACAGCGTCAGGTTGAGCCTGATGTCAAGTTTCGAGACCTCCTTTGAATCTGGAGAGGTGGCAGTCGTTGACTATGTGGGTCATAGTCTGTCTGGAGCCGCAGGGGCAGTTCGGGTCGTCTCTGGCTCCCCAGCGATGGAACATAGCAGCGCACCGGCCATGGCCTGTTCGATAGCGATTGAGGAGGGCCCGATCATAACGTGCTAGGTCAAAGCCGGGTTGACGCTTGCAGGGGTCTGTGATGAGGTGTTTGTTCTTTACCTCAGCTGACTGCCAACTCTGTTTCCAAGAGTCTGGAACAGAGAAGTTCAGTGTAGGCGTAGGGGACCAGATTGGGTGACGAGACGTCAAGCGTTGGACAGGGTGGGCGAAGATATCCGCGTATATTGCCAGGTCCGGTCGAGCGTAGACGTGGGAAATGAACTTAGATGATGCCGCATCCCGACGAATATCTGGCGGGGCGATGTTGCTAAGAACTGGCAGCCATGGAACCGGGGTGGAACGGATGGTTCCAGAAATGATCCTCATGGAGGAATATAATTTGGAATCGACCGAGTGGACATGGGGGCTACGGAACCATCCTGGGGCACAGTATTCTGCAGTGGAATAGCATAATGCCAGAGAGGATGATCTACTCTTTAAAGATAAGCTCTACTCTTTAAAGATATGTCAAGAAAAGAATAAGAAGTAAAACCATACACGCAGTAAGGGAGAGGGAAGAGGAAGGAAGGGAATCACAGAAGAGTCCAAAACAAATAACAAAAATCTAAAATGAGATGATTTGAAAAATCGGTATTCTGAATGGTTGTACACATTTTAATGCTGCTTTCTTGAAAGTCAAGTTGAAATGGAATCATCTCAACAATGACAAATGAGAGCCATAAACTCTCCACGTCTCCAACAGTGAGGCATCGCCCGGGCGTTGCAGCTGACCTGGGGGCCGTATGGCTGCAGCCTCGCGTGCCACTGTCTGGGCGTCTGTTGAGGAACTGCTCTCCCTGTCAGATGCTTGATTGGAGATACGCCTGCTCCTTGCAGTGTTTTCACTGAGTAATTGTCTGCTGTGGGTAATACCTTCACTGAATCATCTTCCATTCAGCATAGCTTATCAAACTATTTTCTTGTGGTGAGTCATGTTACTATAAGTTGACTGACAATGACTTTTTGAAACTAGGTCTGAGTGTCTTCACTCTGCAATCTCTCTGAGCTGGGGGATTATATAACAACTTCTGTTTCTAACCACTGCTCTGTCTCCCCTGCCCCAGTGGTGAAGGACTTTCATTGGATTTACCCAAAATCAAACGAAAGAAAACTTTGACTGTCGTGGGAACAAATAACTCACTTCACAGAGACAGGCAAGTAACTAATTAACCTCAGAGGAATGAATGTAGACTGGATAAACCTCATGGCTGTGCTGTCCCAAAGCTGCTTCAGAAGTTTCTGAACAAACTCAGATGAGACGGTCATACTGACCGACTTGCCAAATAGCGTCGGCAGATACAGACGGCTCCACTGTCGGTGTTTTTATGTGAGACTGTTTTCTCCTGTGGGTTATAGCTTTCTTTTCTTCTTGTTAATAATACCCTTTGCCTGTTGACGGTATCTCTGGTTTTAGAAAGGAAGATCTTTGGGCCAGTAAATTAGCCCCCCCCCCCCCCCCCCCCGCAGCGTGCTGCTCTGCCATCTCCACGACGAGGTGTGAGCACGGCCCCACCGCACTGAAGGAGCTTGGGCACTGCGGCCTCTTTCACACTGCCTCTCTGCCTGCTCTGTCTTTCAACACGCCAACAAACATTCTTGCATTTCTACAGCATCACGTGTTCAGGGAACACATACTGGAAGTACATGTCACTGATTCTTACTTTAGGTTTACTTAAACAAGACAGTCCTAGAGAGATTTTAACCTTCTTGAAGAGTTTTGAAGCCCAAATGTAATGTCTTCAAAAGACGTTCAGTTCTTCTAGTTTAGGGACCTGTGTCTGGTTCCAAATGAAGCTCTAGAATGAGTTCCAGATCCCACGGAGCTCTCCTGGTCCTGGGTGCTATCTACCACACGCTGCATCGTTCAGAGCAGATGGCCCAGTGCATTTCCTTTCTCCCAAAATGATACGTGTGGGCATTTAGCTTCCTCTTTCAAAGGAATGTGGACTGAAGTGACTTGTCCTTTCTGGGTAGGAGCTTTCGAAGTCAGATCCAGTATCTTCTAAGGTGGACGAGGCCCAGACCATCACCCTCTCAGCTACTGTGACCTTGGGCAGAAACCAGGGCGCAGCTGCTAAAGGTCTCTGGGAAGTAAAGCCGTGGCAGGCACCTCCGAGAAGGCCACTAGCAGTGAGCACAGACTGGCTTGCTGTGTGCTGACCTCCCTACGCCCCTGCCTCTACTGCACTTCCTCTCAGTATCGCTGAGATGTCAGACAACAGTGAACACTGATACAGGGAGGGCTGCAGGTGGGGCTCGAGCACCTGAAGGAGGGAGTGCACGCACTTACAGGGAACCTGGACAACTGTCTTTTTTTATTATTATTCAATTCAATGAGTTTATTTGGAAACAAATGTCAGGGGAGAGGGCTGACTGGAGAGTGTCTTGATGGGACGATCTGTGTGTTCTAACCCTGTGTGGTCAACCTCTGGAGGAACCTTGCCTGAGTCCCAGCAGAAAGGGAGACAGCACTACAAGGCAGGTGAGGTCCCGCTGCTAGCTGATTTGCACACACGTGGGCTCTCTATATACAGACACCCAAACTAATATGAATGGGCTTTCTGCCATTAATACAGATAGTAGATTACTATTGTTGAACTGCAAAAAAAAATGTGGGGGTGAATACCATTTCTTATCTACAAAACTTTCCTTTTTTTAATTTGTTATTCATAAAAAGGAAACATTCACAAAACCATAGGATAAGAGGGGTACAACTCCACACAATTCCCACCACCAGAACTCCGTATCCCATCCCCTCCCCTGGTAGCTTTCCTATTCTTTATCCCTCTGGAAGTATGGACCCAGGGTCATTGTGGGATGCAGAAGGTGGAAGGTCTGGCTGCTATAATTGCTTCCCCGCTGAACATGGGCGTTGACAGGTGGATCCATACTCCCAGTCTGCCTCTCTCTTTCCCTAGTGGGGCAGGGCTCTGGGGAAGCGGGGCTCCAGGACACATTGGTGGGGTTGTCTGTCCAGGGAAGTCTGGTTGGCATCCTGCTGGCATCTGGAACCTGGTGGCTGAAAAGAGAGTTAACATACAAAGCCAAACAAATTGTTGACTAATCATGGACCTAAAGGCTGGAATAGTGCAGATGAAGTGTGTGTGTGGGGGGGGTCCTCCATTTTGTAGATAGCTAGTAGGCAAATTTAGTTATATTCCAAAGGGCCTGTAACTATACTCTTTTTTTTTTCTTTTTCTCTTTTCCCGAGCCTGAAATCTGATATGCAGGTGGATCCAAGTTATTGTCTGGGGAGATGATGTCATGGCTGGAAAAGGGACCAGAAAGCTGGATCAGGGAAGAGAGTAGCTCCCAGATATGGGAAAGGAGATGGACAACTTCCACCCTGCACTTTGCCCTTCCTTCCTTGTTCTTTCAGTTCTGCCTCTAAGTGAGGCCACCTGGTGCGCAGCCTTCTCAGTCAGACTGACCTCACTTGCGGCCTTCTCATTCGGACTGATCTCACTTACATATGACTCCTTCCACTTCATCCAAGATGAGACAACGGAGCCGGCGTCATCATCTTTACTAGCTGAGTAGTGTTTCATTGCGTGTAGGTACCAGACTTTCTTACTGGGTGTGGAGAGTGCCTGCTCATGTGGGCTATTCCACATAGGTGAGCACAGGCCTCTCTGACAGGGCTCCTTTGTGTTCCTTGGGGTAAGGTTTCTCCAGGGGTGGGACCGATTTGCACTCCAATCACCAGGGTAGAGTCATTCCTTTCCCCCCAAGTACCAGCACTTACTTCTGACATTTTCTTTCTTTCTTCCTTTTTTTTTTTTTTGCTTTTTGTTGTTGTTGTTGTTGTTTTGTTTGATAGGACAAAGAAATTAAGAGGGGAGAGGAAAACAGAAAGGTAGAGAGACACTGTTTGTGAAGCTTCCCCCTGCAGGTGGGGAGCAGGGGCTCGAACACGGTTCCTTGTGTGGTCCTTGTGCTTGGTACTATGTGCGCCCAGCCCGGTACACCACGGGACTCTTCAGAGGCATTTCTGAAATATACCTGATGGAGTTTCCTGCCAGTGGTTTCCTCCATGTGTGCGATGGCTTCTGGTCTGACATCTATGTCTTTGGTCCTCTTAGAGTTGCTGTTTGTGCGTGGTGACATGTGGTGGTCTGTTTCATCCGTCGCTCCACCCGCCCAGTGCTATTTGTGGAAGACTCCCCTCGCTGCATCTTCATATTTTGGGCCCTCCTGTTTTAGCTGTAGATAGGAGCAGAGGCCTAATGGAAATATCTTGTTTCCCACCTTTTATCAGCTCCGCCCTTCTAGCTGAAATCAAGGGTCGTGCTGGGGCGAGCAAGTGGGAGCACTCTTTATTCCAGAAGGGACTGGAGCACAGGGTGAACAGAGCTGGAAGGAATTTCCAACAGAAGAATATGAAGGGTATTGAGTGTCATTCTCCTCTGAGCAAACGGGCGGCAGGATCCAAGATTAAAGGGAAGGACGGGCCCAGGAAGCTGACCAGAACAAGCCGTCCATGTCCTGGAAGAAAGCTCAAGGCTAAAGAGTCTCTCAAGAAAGAAGAATAAGCCCATGTTCCGATGCCGATTCCCGAAGCTTCAAGGCTGTCTGGATGAGTTGCTGCAGCCTGGAACTGAGGAGATGAGCCCGGCCAGCGTGAGGCCGTGGTGCCACCGTGAACACTGCGTCAGCGACAGGTTGGGCGCTGACCTCTCTCTGCCTCTCAGTAAGCTTTCCCAAGCAAAGGAATTCTACAAATAAACTACAGCTCTTCAACTACTATTCACACTGAGAAGCCTGGTGGTGTTTTATTCTGTGTAAAGACTTACTGACTGTTAGGGAAGGAACATGGGTCTGAGAAACATTCTATAATATACTCCTATCCACTTTTACTGTGACAATTGCTAGTTGACACTTGGGTTATGGTTTAGTCACAGAAGCCCAATTTCTAAATCTTCTAAGTTGTGGTACCCACATGTTACTAAAAATCAAAATAGAGGGGGCTACACAGAAACACAGCGGGTTAAGCGCACATGAAGCACAAGGACCGGCGCAAGGATCCCGGTTCCAGCCCCCGGCTCCCCACCTGCAGGGGAGTCGCTTCACAAGCGGTGAAGCAGGTCTGCAGGTGTCTGTCTTTCTCTCCCCCTCTCTGTCTTCCCCTCCTCTCTCCATTTCTCTCTGTCCTGTCCGACAACAATAACAACAGTAACAAGAGCAACAGAAAATGGAAAAATGGCCTCCAGGAGCAGCAGATTGGTAGTGCAGGCACCGAGCCCAGTGACAACCCTGAAGGGAAAACTTGGAGAGTTAATAATTTCTCCCACTAACAGAGTCTGCACACAGCATCTCTGATGCTGAAACGCTTTATTTTCTCACTGTAGGACTGTGACTCCTCTTCTCCTTGTCAGCAGCCTCTCCTACTTCTGCTTCTCACTGTAGGACTGTGACTCCTCTTCTCCTTGTCAGCAGCCTCTCCTACTTCTGCTTCTCACTGTAGGACTGTGACTCCTCTTCTCCTTGTCAGCAGCCTCTCCTACTTCTCCAACTCACTCTTCTGCTCCTTTCCCCTCCTGGTTCTGTCATCACACTGTCGTCCTGCTTTCGCACCACGTGAACAAGCAGCAGCAAGGAGAGCTCCACGGGACGAGGGCCGCGCCTCACATGCTCACTCTCCGCCTTGCCAGTGCTTTGCTCCGTGTATTCGTGCGCATTAGATGCGTATGTGTTGATGTCCATACGTATCGATGTATATCAGCACGTCCTATATTGACATACATGTCTTCTGATATATTAATGAGACAAACAGCTTAGTGTGCTAGATGACAAACTTTTCCTTTTATTTCTTGTATCTCAAATTTCTGAAAACAAAACAGGATTGTTGAGGATTAAAAGAGAAAAACATTGAATCATATTAAAGATATTTTGAGTTCAAATTCTAACTTATCCACTTAGAAGTCACATGACACTGGGCACGTCATTCTGCTGAACCTCAGGTAATTTCTATGAAAGGTTTAGGTAGATAACACATAGCATAAGAAGTGGGGAGACTTGTAACTGCAAAGTGGTAGCAGGAGAAAAGGAGTAATGACCATTACCGACGGTGAAAAACTTTAGTCATTTTTTTTTCTTAAAGTTTGTCTAGAATTTTCATTTGTCTATTTGACCCTCTGAGTGTTTAACAAATTCCATTTGCTTAAATAATCATTTTCTCTCTACAGGATTTGCCAATAAGTAGATTTAGCTCTGCATGTTTGGCTCATTCTGAAGTGGAATATTTACATTTCAAAAATCCTCCAGATTTATTGGATGCAGACAAAGCTGATGTTAACTTCTCTGTCTTTGTGTTAAATGCCACTTGGAACTTTCTAGATGGACTGGGGGCTTCTTTTCTCCCAAGCTGCCACTCTCTCAATCTACCCAGGACCCTTAGCTTGTTGTCAACTTCGGTTAACTGTGATCTGATAAGACAGCAAATAAGAGATGGCATCCATACTTCAATTTCCAGAACTTACTTATAGTTAGTCCTAGAAAGCACTCAAACTTTTTACAAAAGACAGCAAATAAGAGATGGCATCCATACTTCAATGTTCAGAACTTACTTTTAGTTAGTTCTAGAATGCACTCAAACTTTTTATGGAAGACTCTACTTAAGAGATTTCTCTCCAAGAAAGGGAGATGTAAAAGCAATTCAATCCAGTCTAGATATTCCTCAAAGTAACATACAGTCTCCTACACATCGACCCACAGAGCACACAGGCACTTGTCTGAAGAGACTCAGGCTCAGAGGCTCATTGCTGTGCTACTTATAACAGCCAAAATGTGGAAACAACACCTGTTCAAGGACAGATGAGTGTTGGCATGTTGTGGAATGGTCAGCTATAAGAAAGGATGGAGACTTCTCTTTTGCTACATTAATAGAACAGAAGGCATAGTGTGAAGCAAAATGAATCAGAAGAGACAAAGATACTGGACAACCTCACTCACAGGTGAGAATTAAGAGACAGGGGAAAACAAGTGAGGCCTGGCAGCTATACCTGTATGTTTGCTCGGTCATGAGGCCCGGCAGCTATACCTGTATGTTTGCTCGGTCATGAGGCCCGGCAGCTAAACCTGTATGTTTTCTCAGTCATGAGGCCCAGCAGCTATGTCTGTATGTTTGCTCAGTCATGAGGCCCGGCAGCTATACCTGTATGTTTGCTCGGTCATGAGGCCCGGCAGCTATACCTGTATGTTTGCTCGGTCATGAGGCCCGGCAGCTAAACCTGTATGTTTGCTCGGTCATGAGGCCCGGCAGCTAAACCTGTATGTTTGCTCCGTCATGAGGCCTGGCAGCTATGTCTGTATGTTTGCTCGGTCATGAGGCCCGGCAGCTATACCTGTATGTTTGCTCGGTCATGAGGCCCGGCAGCTATACCTGTATGTTTGCTCAGTCATGAGGCCTGGCAGCTAAACCTGTATGTTTGCTCTGTCATGAGGCCCGGCAGCTAAACCTGTATGTTTGCTCTGTCATGAGGCCTGGCAGCTATACCTGTATGTTTGCTTAGTCATGAGGGCCAGCAGCTATACCTGTATGTTTGCTCAGTCATGAGGCCAGGCAGCTATGTCTGTATGTTTGCTCGGTCACACACATGGTCCAGAACTGAGCCCAGCCCCCAGTGCAGGAGAGTGAGCTTTGGCGCTGTGCCACTGTCTTCTCTTTCCCTCTGTGTCTCATCTCTGGATGAGAGTAGTCCATCTTGATTCTTGATGTCCAGCGGCCTTCGCTGTTCTTAGTGAGAGGAAACTGACCAGCAGCCTTCAAGTTAGCCAGTCCTGTCAACCTAGTCTCCAAAAGCACGACTACTGGGTCAGGTTGGCATCTCACCTATGAATAGCCATGTCACAGTCTTGTCTCCAGCCAATGAAATGTATATATGAGACAGTTTGGCTAAATTGTTAAAATACGACTGTTCCAAACGAGAGCCTCTCTTGGGAAGGTTGATAAGAGACCTTCAGAAGGAATGGGGGAATGGTACAGTCACCAAGAGACACACAAATAGAAAGCGATAAACAAAGACCCTCGGCAGTAAACACAAGGCATGGAACCAGGCAGTGGTGATTATCAGAAACAGCAGAAGAAAAAAAAAAAAAAAAGATGTCCATTCTCTGTGATCAATGATACCCAATCCTGAGGCAACAACTATTGGATTTTCAAAGTAAACCAAGTTCCCAAATGACTTGGTTAAAACAATAATTATCTACTGCTGTCCTAAACTCTAAGGAAGGAAGGAGCCTTCTTTATTCTCTGTAAAACCTGTATTTCCCCCAGTCCTGGAATTTCTGGGGCTGTGCTCATTGTCCTGCAGGCTTCTCTTGATCCAGATCATCTGATTCTGCATCTGCTGAGCTCAACCAAACCACTGCAAACAGTGTCACCTTGACATCTTTCACTTCCGACTGTGTCCAGAGAAGCCAGGCCTCGGACGTCAACGCTCCAGCTCCAGTACCCTGGTGAGACCTTCCCCGGCTCACAGGACTCCTTAGTGCCATTTCAGGTGCCGCACGTCCTAACAAAGCCTCGGAACCTAGATACACACCAGGGCCCGTGAGACAGGGCACGTTTGCACGTGTCCATAAATTGGGGGAAAACATACACCTTCAAGCAAAAGTGAACAATAGTTTGCAGGGACCCAATAAGTGCAGCAACCAAGTAGAAAGACCTAAAAGACACCATAAGGTACTTAGTCAAATAGTTTCTACTCAGACCCAGACACCTTCCTCACCTACTTCCTAGTTCACTTCCCTCAATTACTCCAAGGCTAACTTTGTCAGACAAAGTAAGGACCACAAAAGCTGGAGAAGGGCAAGAGACTGGCACACTTTAATGATGGCTCTTTTAGTCGCTACCAGGCCACCCCATCATCCAGGGTGCTAGTCCTCTAACAGATCCTTCTCTCCACCATTGCTGGTTGTTTCCATCAGGAACAACATCATTACTCTGAAAAAAAAATTTGGAATAATGAATTTACTTTCTTCACCTCATCTTGGATGGAGCTTGAAGGAATCATGTGAAATGAGATCAGACAGAAAGAGGAGGGTGAATTTGGGATGACCTCAATCATGAAATGAGAACAGAAAGCGAAACACAAAGCAGAACTTGGACAGGATGTGGTGTGTCACATCAAAGTAAAGGCCTTGGGGTGGTGGGGTGGGGGTGGATCCTCAGGTCACAGACGCTAGGTGATGGGAATGGCGTTAGACTGTACTCCTACTAGCTTGTAACTCTGTAAATCACTATGTCGTCAACATGTCAGGGGAAAATAGATTGCAGTATGATGGGCACCGCTGATGGTGGGTGTGCGGTGGAAAGATAGTTTGAAGAGGTGTGATACTGGACTTCTAAAACACTTATAGCCTTATAGACTGAGGTCAGCTCTGAAATAAATGAAATAAACCACTCTAAAAATGTCTGAGAAGACTCATATTTCTGGCTAAATTTTCTTGTTTGGAGCAAAAATAAGATGTCGCCATAAAAATGGGCCAATCAGAAAAGAATTTTGTACAATAAATGTTAAGGTCTTTGTTGGTTTTTAAACAATTAATTCTACAAGTTGATTGAATATTTGAATTAGAAGTATATCAAACAGATATAATTTAATCCCATAAATTGATAGGAAACATTTTTAATTTAACAGGTTAATTTATTCAACAGATATTTATTTCTTTGCATCTATAGCTTTCTATAGCTTTGTACCAAACTATAGACCAATACAAATAGGGGCAGGTGGTGGTGCACCTGTTTGAGCGCACATGTTACAGGGCACAAGGACCCAGGTTCAAGCCACCAGTCCCCACCTGCAGGGGGAAAGCTTCATGAGTGGTGAAACAGGGCTGCAGTTGTCTCTTTGTCTCTCTCCCTCTGTATCTCCCCCTTCCTCTTAATTTCTGGCTGTCTCTATCCAATAAAAAAAATCTTTTTAAATTTGAGTATCATACATGCATATAGAATGTTCCATAAACATTAGATTTGGACATAGTTATTACTTGAAGCAGCTACTTTTGCACCCCCAAAGAATTCTCTTTTGAACTGGATACTCATCCCCACAGCTTCCAGAAATTTGGGCAGCTAATTACAAACCTGAGAACTGTTCAGAAATCTGATTTCATAGAAGGAAGCTACTTTTTCCAATATCCTCTCTCTTTCCTGAAGCTGTTAGCCTCCCAAAACCAGGCCATGTGCTGGGGCAAAGACTGACAGCACTAGTCTGTACTCAGGCAGTCGTCAGACTCAGAGCAAACACAAGATCAGTGCAGATGTGGTCTTGCAGCTCTGACACCGCTCCCTTTCCTCCCCTGTTCAGTCCCACTTCCCTAACCTCATCCCATAAGGAACTCGCAGCTGGACTTCTTAAACCAACTCCCACGAGTCTCAAAGACTATTTCCCCACAGGTTCAATCTACAACTATCCGATGTCAACCATGGTTGCAAGAAGGAAAGTTCTCAAGCAAAGTTTACTTATCTAGAAAGATACAGAAAGCTCATTTAATATGCCCAAAAGTGCGAACATGCCCGGTGAGGTTGCAAGAACAGAGAAGGACCTGGGTAACATGGTTTCCCAGTTCTAGAGGAAGGAAAGTCTACTAGTCGGGGAAGTCTGACTCTCTGCTCCACCAAATCTTTCAGCATTAAGAACACAATAGAATGATCTTGTTTTGTCTGGTCTGGTCGTTTATAAATCCAGAAAGATTTGAAAGATCTTTTTTCTCAGATGCTCTAAAAACAGATTTATTTCCTGGCACCATAACAGTGGTCACGATCCTTTCCAGAAGGAGAGCAGACTGGTGATGCATCCATCAAGAAACTAGTGCCGTTATTAAAATTTATGTGCAGTCTGAAATAGAAGCTGTTTGTACCTTGATCAAGAATGCATTAAGGTCCTCAAGAAATGTGCTTGAGGTATTTCCTGGTACAAGGACTATTTACTGTGAGGAGGAATTGTCTGCCATATATCACAGACCTACAGCTTGTCACTATTTTCGTATAAGTCACAGTTTAATAAGACTGTTTGATGCTTGCTAATCAATTATAATCTTGTATTAAAGACAAAGATCTTTAACTTAGGAAGAGTCGATGAACACAGGCCAACCACACTTTATTAAAAGAGATGATAATGACTTTTTTCCTGGCAAACAGCAAGCCTACTGCATCATCCTAGACTACTTTAAAACTGATGTGGGCTACAACTCCAAAGGAAAAGATTAAAGCACCACATCCTCTCCAGTCAACACTGTATCAGAAAGACGAGGGGACCATTCTTCTTACAGCTTAAAATGTCACAGAGAGGGCAATTACTTTAATCTATTTTTAGTGCAATTGAATTGCTGATATAATTTTGGAGTCAATCTTCATTAATAGTGACATGGGCCTACAGATTATTCATTCATAAAACACCAATTACCGTGGTCTATTTTAGTCTATGCCAATGAGTAGGTACTCAGTTTGGAAGGTAGAAGTAAAATGTAAAATAGAGCTTGTTAATTTAACCTTAAACTTTCTGTGTTTTTCTTGAGTCAGCCTGCTTGTAAATAAACACGTCATTATTTACACGACACTGTTATCCTAGAAGAGAAGGCCACCTGACGCACTAACTCTGAGCATCATGAAACTTCAACCATCATCCGCTCAACAAACATGTAACACGTATGCTTCAGGAGCCAGCATTTACTATGCAAGTCGCTAGACAAGAACATAGGTATAAAGAACCTCAGATTCCATCTGAGCAGAAACTACGACTGGTTTATTTTTGCCTCCAGGGTGATTGCTGGGGCTTGGTGCCTGCACTACAAATCCTGGAGGCTATTTTCCCCTTGGTTGCCCTTGTTGTTTATCATTGTTGTTGTTGTTGCTGTCACCGTTGTTGGATAGGACAGAGAGAAATGGAGAGAGGAGGGAAAGACAGAGAGGGGGAGAGAAAGACAGACACCTGCAGACCTGCTTCACCACCTGTTAGACGACGCCCCTGCAGGTGGGAAGCCGGGGCTCAAACCAGGATCCTTACTCCAGTCCTTGCGCTTTGCGCCATGTGCGCTTGATCCTAACCCGCTGAGCTACTGCCTGGTGCCCTATGACTGGTTCCTTTGTTGTTTCATATGCCACGCATTAAAAAAAAAAATGGGTCTGGCAGAATTACTGCGTGAATAATCACAGTTGATATATACTCAGATAGAATAGTTTCCCTGGAGTTTTTAATGTGAGAAAGGCCCTGGTTTTCCATGTTGTCACTCAGAATGTGACATAACACTTCCCTCTAATGATAGCTAAATAAATTCACCTAGAATGCTCTCATTCTCTAAAACCGACCCAGGAAGAAATGAGAGTCATCTCTGCTGCTGAACACCCACCAGAGTACAACTGAAATACCCAACTCTCACTCCCTCCCAATTCTCCTAGATCGTAGAAGGGGTAGTCGTTTTGCATTCAGAGAAGAGAATATTGACTCAGAAGATACTCTATTGTCAATCCTCCTTCACTTCATTTTCGCCGTATCTGCTCTGCTTGGCGGCGGCAGTAGACAGTAGGAGGAGCAAAGAAGGAGTCAAAGTGGATCTGCATTTGCACAGAGAGAAGAAGCAAAGCCGTGTTGTCTCGCAGGGTGACTCAGACGATGTCCCACATCACAGTCAAGGGCAAGGTGTCTGGAGAAGCCAGGCAAGTGGCTCTAGCAGACCCAAACCAAACAGCGATGAGATTCTACAGTCTTCTGCTTAATTGCCATTACTGGTAACACTCCTAGTTTTGTAATGAGAACCCTGAATTTAGAGAGAATGACTGATGATCGCAACGTCACATGATTAGTATAATGCAGTCAGGATTAGAGCCCAGATTTTTTTTTCTTTGCATTCTTCAGTGGTATCTCCACTGCCCACCCATTTTCTAATGCCTTAAGTTTACCATTCACCCAAAGACAACTGTAGTCTTGCAAGTGTATCAGGGATTCAAAGGCATTATATTTCTAACTAGATAAAAATACAATTTTAAAATAGAAATCTTCTATTTAAAATGAAATAGAAATAGTCTTTTCCCGGAAACCATTCATATTGATAAACTATTTTATCCCACCAGTTATAAAGCAGATTTGAACATAGCATGATAATAATATAACAACAATGGCAGCTAGTAGCTACATCGTCTCAAAACAATGCCACAGGTAAATGTAAAGGTTACTTAACAAGCTTAGGATTGTGGCAATTGGAAACCACGCCTTCCTTCATTGTGGACACCCCACACCAGTATTATCAAAGAACTAGCAGAGCTCCCGAAGTGCCCAGTCACTTTTCTGTTTTTTTTCTCAGAAATATTTCTCTCTACAGCTGAGTCTGTCCCCCACCCCCACAGAGCTGCTGCGGACTTATCATAGAGGCTCCGCATGAAAATAATTAACCTCAACAAGGGCAACAAAAGGGAATAAATAATAATAAATAGATATTTTTTAAAAAAGAAAATAATTAACCTAAGGAGAGCAAACAAGGACACGAGAAACTTCCCCAGGTACGTACAGACATTCAGACTTGATTCACACTAAGGAGGCAGCAGTGACATTCTAACTCTACTGAAAGAAAATCTTTTATATCTGCAGTTCATAAGCAAATATATTTTCCATTCCCCCATTCAAAAAAATCATTTACGTTAAAAAAAAAAAAAGATACAAGCAGAAATTTTCGCAGAAATAGCTGAGTGTTGGACCAGTACCTTTAAGTTGGACAATTTTCTTGGTGGAACACACACTTTGCTGAGCTAGAAGGTCATGTTAAAACACTGTCCAGAGACTTAGTATGGTCAATGTTATACAAGCACAGTGACAGATGAAAGTGTCGTGCTAAATCTGTTTTTAATAAGTCATAAATAAATGTGCATCCAAAGACTATTTGAATTCAAACAATTTCTTATGCGAAAACTAAAAAGCCACACAGCCCCACAGATATAACCAGATAACTTGTATTGAGGCTGTGATCTTATTCTGAGTGCTTACATCTGCTTCTTGCAGTCTTATCACAGCCTCCTCAATGTATTGTTGCTCCAGTTAAATAAATATCTACAGCACTGCTGAGTCAATTTTCAAGAGCAACCAGCAGTACCTCCACCCAGTACATTAGCACGGTGCCCAAGGCCCTCGGCACAGAACACTCACGTTGCTTTTGTTGGTTTGTTTTCTCTAATAATAGTTACATTTGTTTTTGAGGTAAGTTTGGTTTACAAGGTTATAGATGTCTTACAAGTCCAATTTCTCACGTCTTCAAAATGTGTCACCACACCTCACCCTGCACCAAAGTCTACTGGATCCCTTCCATATTTACAACCCACCCCCAAAGCCCTCTTGATGACATTGGTTCTACAGTAGGAGGCATGTCTTCCCTCATCTTCCTTCTGTTGATGTGTTTCTTTATTTCCTGTGTGTTTAGGAAAGCACTCAACACTTTTCTTTTATATGCATCCCTTTAGTTTTTCTTTACCTTTTTTATTAGTGATTTAATATTGAACATTCCATACCACAAGACACTCTGTACAGATTTTAGAAAAAGAATCCATACTCTAATAATAAACAGCCCACACACCCTGAGAAAAATATCTTAAAATGCTCAATAATACATTATAAATATGTTTTTAAAGAATTTTCTAAAGTAACTATATATATATATATATATATATATATATATAGAGAGAGAGAGAGAGAGAGAGAGAGTTATAGAATCAGCCCATACTGTGACCTTGGGAGAACTAATGCATTTTCCCAATGGAGGGCATGGAAACATGGTGATAGGTAGTATACAGAATTATATCACTATTATCTTACAATTTTGTAAATCAATTTTAAATCACTAGTAAATTTTTTTTTAATTTTGTATTCTGTGGAGAGCCAACTTTGCATGACTAGGTCACCATAGCTCCACTGTGGAAGTCCTATAGATATGATAATTAATCAGACATTTTATTAAACTGTAGAGCACTGAATACAAGTGTGATACATAGAGATGTCTGAAATAACAGAAATAAACTGACAGTTACAATGTAACATAGTAAAATCATGACGGCAAGAGTTCTGGTGGTAAGGACCGTAATAACCACCTTTAACAGAGCCACCCCAAGCCTGCCTGCAAGGTCCTGTGAGAAATGAATCTTGAATCCAGAGTCATGACTCCTGGGTTCCTGAAACCAAGCATCGACTGGTTGCACTAGTTGAAAAATAAACACAGCTTGCTCCACTTTTTACATCTTCAGACATGACATCTCCTCAAGGATTCAGAACTGAACTTCTCTGAGGTTGTCAATAGACAAGATAAAGTCACCAAACATCATCAGACTTCTCGCTGTGCTGAAGAAAATACACCAATAAATCCAACAGTTTTGTTTTTCCATCCTTTCCTTTTTTTTTTTTCCATTGGGGAGATTAATGGCAGATATAGCTGTTGGTATATGTGTTATATTTCTCAGTTTTCACCATCAGACACCAGGACCTGACTCCACCTCCTACCCCAAAGTCCTCTACTTCAGGGAAATTCACTTTCAGGGAATGGTTCTTTACTCTGGATGAAGTTGAAGTCCACAAAAGCCACCCGTCTTTGGCAGGGGCATGCACCATGTTTTCTGTAAGAAGCAGTTTCTTAAAGATGAGTATGGGATGATCCCACTCATCAACAGAAGCTGACTTAGAAGATCTGAAAGGGAAACTAAAAGCAGGACCTGATCAAATTGTAAGTAGGGCACCAAAGTAAAAACCCAGTGGTGAGGGGTAGACATGTAGCTTCCTGGGCCAGTGGGGGGTGGGAGTGGGTGGGAGGGATGGGTCACAGTCCTTTGGTGGTGGGAATGGTGTTTATGTACACTCCTAGCAAAATGTAGACATATAAATCAGTAGTTAATTAATATGAGAGGGGGAAATCAATTGTATGTCTCAAAGTTTCTCAAAACACAAACTGAATCTTTTTAATATATAGGCTATGTATTTGATATACGGACTCTCTCAAAAGCCTAGACCAAGTAGATTAGAAGCTTCCAATAGCACAGCTATATACAAGATACTGGGTACTGTACAGCAAACCATAACAAAGGGACTTTTCAAAGTTAACCCAGTTAACAAATAATGTGATGATAATATTAACTATTGATTGTCTTTTTGAACCCTAAGACAGCAGGAACCTCACATCTTCACTATAGAGCCCCTACTTCCCCCAGTCCTGGAACCCTTGGATAGGGCCCACTTTCCCGTATACATCTCCCAATCCAAACCAAATAATATCGCATCCGCCGATCACAACCTAACCAAAGCAACGATTGCCATCTCAACATGCTTCACCTCAGACTGTATCCAGAGACTTCACGTGTGGAATGACAACCCTTCAGCTTCATTACTCGGGTGAGACCTTTCCTTTAATAGTACACTCTAATTTCATCTCAGGTAGTTCACTTTCTAACAAAGTCCCATAATCTAGATATACACCAGTTTCTGTGAGAGAGAGCTTATGTTCACATGTATCCATAAACTACTGCAAAATATATACCTGAAAGTAGAAGTACACTAGAGTTTGCAGTGAGTACCTCCCTAACACTTCCTCTCCACTATTCCAAGCTTGGGATCCATGATTGCTCAACAAATTGTTTGGCTTCATATGTTAACTCTCTTTTCAATCACCAGGTTCCAGATGCCACCAGGATGCTGGCTAGGCTTCCCTGGATTGAAGACCCCACCAATGGGTCCTGGAGCTCAGCTTCCCCAGAGACACACCCTACTAGGGAAAGAGAGAGGCAGACTGGGGGTATGGACCAACCAGTCAACGCCCATGTTCAGCGGGGAAGCAACTACAGAAGCCAGACCTTCTACCTTCTGCAACCCTCAACGACCCTGGGTCCATGCTCCCAGAGGGATAGAGAATGGGAAAGCTACCATGGGAGGGAGTGGGTTATGGGGATCGGGTGGTGGGAATTGTGTGGAGTTGTACCCCTCCTACCTTATGCTTTTGTTCACTAATCCTTTCTTAAATAAAAAATTTAAAAAAAAAAAAAAAGAAAGGGCAAATACAAAGTAAAACTTTAATAAAAAAAAAAAAAAAGAAGCAGTTTCTGTATTTCACTTTGAGTCATGCTGCGCTGTGTCCGAACGTGGCGTCTTCTGCCCTATCGGGCCATTTGTTAGCCCCCCACCAGTGGCAGCTGGCTTGGTCTCCTGCTGCTGGCATCCACTCTTGGCTTGGACCCAAACCAGTGCTACAGCGACCCTGTTCCGTGCAGAACCTGGCTGCTTTCCAGGGCTCCACTGTGGTTCCTTGTCCTTAAATGTCTGGACTTTCTACCTCTGTGGACACTATTTACAGTAATAAATAAATAAACAGCAGGATTTGTACTGCATATTCTCAAGTGCCAGAGTGATAGAAGCAAGGGCAGCGGGGGAAAGGTCTTTGTCCCCACTTTTATCTTAATTTCATATTTAAAGTTACAGCTTAATGTAGTCACGAAAGTGAAGTTTGCATCTCCATTCACGTATATTTAAACTTCATGCTTTTCTTGAATTTTGATATTTTTCTTGGAAACTTTTCTTTCTGTAAAAGTGTACTTCCCAGGTTTGTTTTAGAATTAAGATTTATGGGAGTTAGCCAGTTGCGCAGCGGGTTAAGCGCAGGTGGCACAAAGCACAAGGACCGGCATAAGGATCCCGGTTCGAGCCCCCGGCTCCCCACCTGCAGGGGAGTCGCTTCACAGGCGGTGAAGCAGGTCTGCAGGTGTCTGTCTTTCTCTCCCCCTCTCTGTCTTCCCCTCCTCTCTCCATTTCTCTCTGTCCTATCCAACAATAATAACAACAATAATATTAGCAACAACAATGATAGACAACATAGGCAACAAAAAGGGAAAAAATGGCCTCCAGGAGCAGTGGATTCGTAGTGCAGGCACCGAGCCCCAGCAATAACCCTGGAGGCAAAAAAATAAATAAATAAAACATAAAAATAAAAAGAATTAAGATTTACATGTGTAATACTAGAGATGTATTCTACAAACTGGACGCATTCCGCATGCTAAGGACAGTAATTGACAACCTTCTCCCACCCCAAAAGCACCTGTCTCTCCATTTACTGCCCATCTATTCAGACTCTCAGCATCGCTGTTACAGTCTTAAGTCTGCTCTTTCACCATTCACATGTCTATTCAAAAACCCACTTTTTTTTTGCCTCCAGAGTGACTGCTGGGGCTCGCTGCCTCCACTATGAATCCACTGTTACCGGAGGCCATTTTCCCCATCTTGTTGCCCTTATTGTTGTTATAGCTGTTGTTGCTGCTGGATAGGACAGAAAGAAATGGAGAGAAGGGGGGAAGGCAAAGAGGGGGAGAGAAAGACAGACACGTGCAGACCCGCTTTACTGCCTGTGAAGTGACCAGGGCCCTGCCAGTGGGGAGCCGGGGGCTCGAACCGGGATCCTTACTCTGGTCTTTGCGCTTTGTGCCACGTGCGTTTAACCTGCTGCGCTACCGCTGGCCCAAAAAACCCACTGTTTTAAGCATATGAATAAAGCTCTGGGCATTCTGGAGAACAGCCAATAAAAGCCAGTAGACCAATACTGATCTTAGATCATTTTACTGGTCAGTCTATGAAAGGTCAAATTAGTAGATTTTCACACTGCTCCTTCCTTTTAGAAATTTATCTGTTGGTTTATTTGGGGTAGACACAAAAACAAGAGGGAAGGGGGAGCTAGAGAGGAAAGGCAGGGACAGCTTCAGCCCTGTTGGCTGCACCTGAAGCCCCCGCAGCCCACCCCACACTGCAGGTGAGGACCCGGGTCCTTGTGCCCCTTCCAGGTGTGTCACCACCCGGCCCACCATCAGCATCTTATAACAGCCAGGTATTGTGCACCACTCTGACACCACCAACAAAATGTTAAGGAATCATCAGCTAAATATCCAATGAGATGCAATCTTGTAACCAAAGAGGAAAAAGTGACACTGCATTTTGCAGAACAAAGGGAGTGAAGCTAGCAGTGACCATGCTAAGGGGGGCAGGCACGGAGCTGAGAGACAGACAATCGCTGGATGGTTTGACTCATGTGTGGGCCTGTCAGACGGAAAAGACACGACCCACACGATTCCTAGTCACTTATCCTCTCCCTCCTTGCTCCTTCTAAACTATATTCAAGTCATTTTCAGGCAGAAGTCTACATGTATTTTAAGCTTCTAACTTTGAGATTATCATAGACTTACACAAAATTATATGAAACAATACACAGAGAAGGAACATGTATACATTAACCAGTTTCCAACAATGGAGATAGTGTCAAAAAAAAAAAAAACAACTAAATCACAGTTCATAGACAGGATTTGGACACTGATGTCAACAAGATACAGTCTGCATCACCACAGGTGTCGCTCACGCTGGCTCTTATAGCCACACCTGTTTGCCGCTTGCCCAGACTGCCTCCCTGACCACAAATACAGCCCCGGGTTTTATAGGTTTGCCATCCTCTGACTGTTCTACAAGTGCAGTCACTGCTGTCATGTCTTCTCTTCCTCAGTAAACTCCACCGTGCCTCAGAGAAGTGGTACCCTCCCCAAACTTCCCACAGACTCAACAGCTACCAGGAAGTGGGATCGTCTTGCCAAGAGTTTAGTCACGAAAAGTTATGTGACTTACATTGAATAAATGGTATCTGCAAAGTGGTTTGTTGGGACCTGTTAGGAGAACAAATTCTGACTTTTCCAAAATATTTTCTAAACTCCTTTTTCTTTATAGTGTCATGATTGAATGTGTATCCATATCTTATTTATCAGACTAAGTAACATCTAGAGACGTCAATGACTTCATTAACTAAGCACGTGTTCAATGAGTTCCTAAAATGCACCAATAAAGAGACAGAAATGAGCAAGGCACAAAGCTTCTTAGCCCACGAGCCTACAGCACAGAGGGGAATAGTAATTCCGGTGTGTGTGTGAGACACACAATATGCCAAGGGGAAGTAAAGCACAGCAACAATAGTAGATTCTAAGGGAAAATGGAATTCTGCAATGTCAAGCAGAAAATTGGGGAAAGTCTAGCTTCTTACCAGCATTTGATCAAAAAGTCAAGGAAGTTGGGGAGCAAGGAGGCCAGTAGCTGCCAAGGCAATGACTGAAGGCAAAGCAGAGGAGGGTGGGACGCACATACTGAGAAGATTACAGCCAGGAACTGTGTATGGCTGGAGTGCCCGGACTCAGAGTTCAGCTTTGCACCTACTGACCTCAACTACTGGAAACCCCACTGGGAAAATCAAAACCTGAGCTCATCTTTAGGAGACAGGATTCTGGAGTTTAGAAAATGTTCAGGCTGCAAAAGTAAATTTATAAATAGTAGAGACTTAATACTTAAAATCAGGAAACTATCTGAATAGTGCAAATAGGCTATTAAAACAAGACATTAAGAACTGAATACTGAGAAGACGTGACATAGAAAGGATAAATTTATCATGAGAGGAGTGGCTCAGAAATCATTATCAAAATAGGAAGAGGAGCCCTCTTTCCAGTTGGGCCTGATGCCCAAGGACATATGAGTGTTCAGGAAAATGGTGATATATTTACACGATGAAATATCACTCAACTGTTGAAAGTGCCAGCCATCGCCTTTGCATCACGTTAAATGAGATAAGCCAAAATGAGAAGAGCAAATACCAAATTATCTCACTTATTAATGGGACTTAATAAATAGAGACAGCAGGAGAAGTGTGAAATGTGAACTGGACATGCTGTATTGAATCAAAAAGGATCGGGGCGGGGAGGGCGGGGGAGTGGGAACTGGAAGGGCATTTGTAATTCTAACGCATAAACAAATGGCACCCGTGTGTCAGTCAGTGGTCAATGGCCAAACTGAGAAGCACTAGCTTCCTCAATGGAAATACTTTTAAGAGTAGGACCAAAACCTGAATAGGGTTGTCTGAATTGCTCTGAGATTCTCTGTGTCTTCCACACAATGATTTACATTTCCAGAAACTAACAAAATCATTGATTGTAACCTCATCAAGGGTCTGGATCTGGGAATGGAGAGCATGTCACTTCTAGTATCTCACAACATAAAAAGATAACGAGAAATGGTGAGAAGCTGCAGAAGTTTATTTCGGTCATAGTGATTCATAAGCTGACAACACAGTCAAGAAGGAAATGATTCCAAAGGGAAGCACAGTGATGCTGTTGGGCCTGTCAAACCCAGAATAAATCTTAACACTCTTTATTTGTCCTTTTGTTCTGTTGTTTGCATTAATACAACCAGCCTTTCAAGGGCACTACTGAACTTCTTCACGATTTTTTTTTCCTCGTCTCTTCCTATGGACCTCATAGCTTGCTTAAAGTTAAAACAGTTGTTTTCTGAGTCTGTTGAAGTATTACCATATGAGTACATTTTATTTCTTCCCTGCACATATTTTCTGGGTCCCCTAAGAGGATGTTCCTAGATAGTTCTTACAAGACGCTCCTTCTTAACCCACTGGCTAAAACAGCCCACCCCATCATCTGGGACCCTAGTCAGGGAATCCTGGGATTCCCACAAAGATATGATGGGCCTAGACCTCTCTGACAGATCCCTCTCTCCCTCTCTCCACCAGCACTGGTCACCTCCATCAGGAACGTCATCACAAGCCCTCTTGTGGGCCTCTCCAGGACCTGCCCTCACTGAAGAGCAGAGAGTGGGACTCCCCACTCTCTGAAGGGAGGCTGGTCAGCCTACTCTGTCACTCAAGGAAGATGGGTCCTGAAATGAGAGCAGCCTAGAATATTCCCAGCTGTGACCATGGACTGCAAGCTCAGACTAACAAGGCTTCATAAGTTCCTGTGCTATATATATGAGCCCTAGGTCAGGTTGATAGGGTAAACAGTTCATTTTATTCACAGATTTCCTTCAAGTTTGGGAGCTACTCTCTGCCCTAATCCAGCTTTCTAGCCCTATTCTAAACTCTGATGCCATCTTCCCAGACAGTATTTCTAGCCCACCTGTATATTAGCTATCAGACTCAGGCAAAAATTAGTAAAGTCATGGGCCCCTTGGAATACACCTAAAATAGACTTCCTAGCTTCTTCTAACATGAATACACCAAATCTCATCTGTTGTATTCTTACTTTTAGGTTCCTGATTAATTTGTCCTGCTTTATATCTTACTGCTTTTCAGCCACGAAGTAGTAGACACTACCATGATGACACCCTGACTTCCCTGATGACCTCACCAATGTGTCCTGGAACCTCCCTTCCCCAGAGCTCTGCCCCACTAGGGAAAAAGAGAAACAGGCTGTGGGGGGTGGAGCCACCTGCTAACACCCATGTCCAGCAGAGAAGCAATGACAGAAGCCAGGACCCCCACCTTCTGCTCCCCATAAAGAATTTGGGTCCAGGCTCCCAGAGGGATAAAGAACAGGGAAGCTTCCAGTGGAGGGGAGGGGACAGAGAACTCTGGTGGTGGGAGCCGTGTGGAATTCTACCCCTGATATCTTACCATCTTGTGACTATTAAATCACTAATAAGAACTAGATTTTTATGTTTTATGCTCCTCCTAATATAACGAATGACAAGACAATGAGATGGCCATCATTAGATGGGTAGGATTGCTACTGGCCTAAAGATAGTGTACCTCTTTAAGGAGCTAATCTTTCTGGAAATAAGATGTACTTATCAAGAACAAGTAAGTAGGATGCCAAGTAAATACTCAAGAGTGCTGGAATCAGTATGGGCTTTTAAAGCTCTCTACTTAAAGCTAAGAAAATTAACAGTGAGCTGCATAAGGAGGAGCAATAATTGCAAACGCTGACCAGCTCTTTCACCATGAGGAGTCCCAGTGTCTCAGGGAAGTGAGGGGATGCATTGGATCGACCTTCTCGTGGTGCATCCCGTGAGTACCCATTCATTGGGGAAACTGACGATCCTTCCTAGCCGACTGAATCCACATGGATCCCAGTCACTTTCAAAGCCAGCAACAAGCAGCTCCTGACAGCTTTCAACCTGACACTGTTGACTGGCTACGGAAGAAGGGCAAATGCTAGAAGAAGAAGGGAAGTGAGGCATCAGGTGTGCACAGGGCCCAGCTCTGACTTTGTTTGAAGGAAACAGCTATTGATTGTATTGCAAATGCTCTAACTGCATGAAACATGGAACTGGAAGATTTATTTGCCTTTTGAAAATCATTTCTAGCACTGATATTTTTACTTCAATAACTATGTTGATTTTTTTTTCAATCTTGTGAAATATTAACTATACAAAAATACTGCCACTCAGTGTGAAAGAAATCTTAGCATTTAGTGGTAACAACTTGAACACGTAAACTGACTGATACTGTAGCATCTGAACCATTATACTACTGATTTCAGGTGACTGTATGGTCAAGTTTCAGTGCATGGCAATCTGATAGGCATGGAACTATAAAGTATAATATATTATTCAGACTTATATCAGAAAACAGTGACCACCCTGTTCTTTAATGGGGAGTCGGGCGGTAGCACAGTGGGTTAGGCACAGGTGGCGCAAAGCACAAGGACCAGTGTAAGGATCCTGGTTCGAGCTCCCGGCTCCCCACCTGCAGGGGAGTCACTTCCCAGGCGGTGAAGCAGGTCTGCAGGTGTCTGTCTTGCTCTCCCCCTCTCTGTCTTCCCCTCCTCTCTCCATTTCTCTCTGTCCTATCCAACAACGACGACATCGACATCAATAACAAGAACAACAATAATAACTACAACAATAAAACAACAAGGGCAACAAAAGGGAATAAATAAATATAAAAAGAAATTAGTTTTTTAAAAATACATTTTAATGGCTTTACTATTTAAATGATAGTGTAATCAAACTCGATTCGTAGCAGGTTAGGTAAATGCTGATGGTGTCAGGCCCAGGCAGATTCCAGTGTGTCATGTCTATTTTCCATCTTTAAGTGAGAAGACTCCATACTGGTGCTGACAAAAGCCCCGAGTCAGCCTCCTGGATCTTCTGCTGCCTTGTCAACCACGGATCCTGGGTCCTGGGGCTCTGGCCTTCACTTCCCTCCATCTGCCTCTAATTGGATCCCTGCCACATTAATCGTGTCTGAGAAGGTTATTTTAAGAAGGAGAAGAACTGAATGCTATATAGGTGCAAAACTGTCATCTGAATAAGAACTCTTCTTTCAAAAACAAAAAAAAAATCTAGTTTTAAAAACAAATACAGAAAGAAATACAGAAAGATATGGTCCGGTTCACTTTTTCTATACCTGGCCAGATGATAACAGGAACCTGATTCCCTCCCCACTTCACAACAGATAGAACACTGACCAGAATATATCGCTGCTGTTGATTTTTCTGTTGGACAAGGTTAATGGCATGTTTGTTTTTGCATGCTTCCAATATTGAGATGTTATTTATTTCTCTAGTTTTCAGCAGTGTCGTTTCTACTAGTGAAAATTCACTTAGTAAAATTATCACTCTCTAGACAACCAGCTTTCTCTACTACTTAGGCTACCAGGTAATAGAGCAAGATTCTTTCTCTCAGAGAAGATATCCCTTACTCATTTTAACTTATAACTGAAACATTGATTCAATTCCTCAAAGATAACTCCAGATTCATCCTCAAGCTTAACCTAGTGAAGTAACAGAAATCTTTTAAAAGAAGAAAATTCACTTTAAAAATTGATACCTGTGGTGAACTAGTCACCTGAAACTTTTCCTTCTGGTTTAAAATAGCCTTCTCAAGGGCAGCGGTAGCATAATTTATAAGAATATTTGTATCATCTGTCTTTGGAAACTTGAAGTAGAGAGCTGAAATCAGTTTGAGAGCAGCTATTATTAGCTGACAAAATAATTCATGGAACAATGATGGGGAAAACATTAATTAAAGTTCCGAGATTGTACACAGCTAACCATCTTCCCTGTACCTTCCTGACTGCACGTACATCATATATCACAGACTGTCTGACAGAGGTGAGTCACCGAAGGTGTTCTCATGTGATGGGTGCCACTCTTGGCACCCCATATTGAATCTGTTCCTTAATGTAGTGATTCACTGTCTATTTAGTATGAATATTTTGTCATTATTTAAAACCAGAGCATACCGACGCACATAGCCCGACTTTTTAGCGTAATGAGAGTTCAGTACGGGGGCACTTTGAAAGTAAAGGCACTGCTGAGGGGAGCACGGTGTGGAGCTGGTCACGTGCTCGGGGCGGCGAGGCTCCCCTTCAGTCAGGAGCCGCCAAGAGCAGACCGCACACCCACAGACACCTTTCTGTGCTTGTTTGCATTTTACCAGCAAGGGGTGGAACCTGGGACTCTGGAGCCTCAGGTATGAGCTATGAGCATCTCTTTGCATAACCATTATGCTGTAGGCCCCCTGCCCAGCAAACTTTTTTTTTTAATTTCTTTGTTGGGGAATTAATGTTTTACGTTCAACAGTAAATACAATATTTTGTACATGCATAACATTTCCCAGCTTTCCATATAACAATACAAGTCCCACTAGGTCCTCTGTCATCCTGCTTGGATCTGTATTCTCCCCCCCCCCCACCCACCCCAGAGTCTTTTACTTTGGTGCAATACACCAACTCCAAGAAGCAAACTTCTTAAACAAATTCTCACTGTGATGTAGAGGTTGAGCTTCATGGTGAGAAGGATCCTTTAGTATAAGAAAAGCTGTTGGAGCAGGATGGCAGAGGACCTAGAGAGGGAGGAGCTGCTGTGTGGAAAACTGAGCAATGTGGTACATGACTATTCTACTGCTGACTGTAAACCATTAATCCCCCCAGTAAAGAAAAAAACTCAAAACGAAAAGCTGCTCTTTGGGGCTGAAGATGGTTTACTAGGTAGAGGATATCTCTTCACATGTTGCGACCCTGATGCCACATGGCAGATGCCATGACACCAGGGGAAGCTCTGGTGTGGTGTCTCTTCTCTCCCCCCCCCAAGTGATCAAGTCTCACATGCAGGAGATTCCAGTTCCACAAACAAGAAAGTGGAGGAAAGAAAGAAAGAAAAGGAGCAAGAAATAGTGGAGGAAGGGTGACAAAAGTGATAGAGAAAAAAAATTCTTTTCTGGACAAGAGACCAACCACACCCTCTGTGAACTGGCAACGGCTGCACACGGACTGTCCTAGCTCTGGTCAGAATGAGAGCAGTGCAGCTTGTCCAGGTCTGGTCAGATCAGAGTAACTGTTCCTCCTTCCTCACCACCGGTGCATAAAGGAAGCCGCTGTGAAGGGGCCGTGCAAAAGCTTAGGACACAGCGGACAGAGAAGGGATGGGCCAGAAAGTGCGTCTCCCTTGAACCAGCAGAGGATAGAATATACGTTCCCCGCTTTCCTTAACTGCCTTTCCTTTGTCTTCAGGCTGCCTGAACACATCCCGTCTTTCAGCATTACCAAATGTCTTTACACTCTTTCTTCATTTCTTCCCCACTGCTTGTTCTCCTATATCCTTGCTCAACCTGGACCAGTGGTTCTCAGTACTACTAGCTGGCTGTCAGGATGAGAATTCGTTTCATTACCCCCTGGATATTTAACCCTTTTCTAGATGTTATAGACCTTTTCTACTTCATCTTTAAAGCTTTTTCTCCAGAACTTTGAACCTATGGCCACCTCGTCGAATACTTCAATACCTACGTATGGAGAAGTGGGGTGCCATTTCAATTCTCTTGCTATTATTCAATGGAGTCATTTAGCTATTTCAAAGGTATCTGAAGAATTCAAACAGACAGCTGGGTCTCATTTCAATAGCATCTTAAGGAGAGTACGGTGCACAGTGGCTTTTAATGCAGGTGATCTGCCTGTGAGTTTTGCTGTGATATGATTCTTCTGAAGTTTGAATAAAAAAAACCTGAGAAATCACTCCTGGAACAAAGGCTCTATATGCCAGGGTATGGAAATGAGTCTGGCTTCTTAAAAATGAAATTTGTTAAATTGTGCATCTAGAGTGAAATCCGGTAAAGAGAGGGTTAAGCAAATTTTTTAAAATTATTCCCAAGGTCAGAGCTCCAGTTATAATTACCGAGAAGGCCTCTTCCTCCCCATGTCCACATTAATAGCTATGCCTTAAAATTTCCTTTCAACCCCCCCCCAGCCAGTCCAGTATGCATTAGCTTTAAAAAAAAAAAAACCTTCAGGGTTTCTGTCCTTCCATAGCAATTAAACTACTTGGAAGACCCATGGGTAATTAGCTTTCTCCAAATTGTTAAGAAAAAAATGCACAAGCTATACCTAAGATAATTATAAGCAACCCACTTTGAATGCCTCAAGTTTCTAAGTTCGGTCTTGTTTTAAACTGCTTTGGAATTCTAAATGAGTTATAGATGAAGTGTCCCTGTCTTTGGCATTCACCCTCAGTCAAGCTGAAGCTGAGGATACTTAGTAGCTCTAAATTCCAGAAAGAAAAATGGTGTCTTGTCAGAATTTAAAAAATACATCTCTTTCCTCCGCGTGGCCATGCACTTGAGTTCCTTGATCTCTGCTCCTTAATCGTCATGACCACTCACGCTGGCCTTAGGAGGACCAAAGACTCTAGAAGGCACTTTAGTCTTCCTCCAGTGACCTCTTCCTGCTCATACAGGCACCTTCAGCATTTCTTTGCATATTTTCAGCAACTATTCATCCTAAGAAAGAATATTTCTTGTTCAGTGCCAGCACTTAAAGTTATTAGGAAAACAGTCTTTTTGTCCACTCACATATTTTGAAAGGTAACAATGTCAGAAGTACATACTGTTTGTCTTTCTTTTCTGGGTGTGATGCTGGTGGTGGTTTTAAGACAAGCATCTACACTAACCTACTAAAATAGCCTTATGAAGCTGCATGCAGATACCCAGGAGAGCCAAAGCAACCCTGAGGGAAAAGAGCAAGAATGGAAGGAAGCCTTCTGCTTCTGACCTACAGAGCCTCGATCATCAGAGCAGCCTGATAGTGGAAGCGAAACAGACACACAGACCCACAGGGTAGGACTGGGATCTCAGCAGTCATCCCACACACACCTACAGTTAACTAATTTTTGTCAAGGGCACCCAAAACACCAACTGGAAAGAAGAGAGTCTATTCAGCAAACTGTGTTGAGAAATTTGGGTTGAAGCAAGCCGAAGACTGAAACTGAAGTGCTGCATTTCGTAATGTGCAAAAGTTAACTGCACATGGACCAAAAACGTAGGTGTTAGGCTAGAAACCATCAAATGCTTAGAGGGAAACAGAGACAGAACTCTCTTCCAAGCAAGTTTTAGAAACATCTTCACCGGCTCAAATCCAACTGCAAAGCAGACAAGAGCAAAACTACCTCAAACTGAAAGTGTCTGCACAACAAAAAGAATCCCCACCATAACAGAAAGACCCCTTACAGAGTGGGAGAAAATCTGAATGAATTCTCCAAACTCAACAATAAAGAGTCAAACAACCTCAGTAAAAATAGGGGGAAGGTATGGGCAGAAGCTTCTCCAAAGAAGAGACCCAAAGGGCCAACAGACATGTGGAAAAATACTCAAAGTCCCTGATGATCAGGGAAATGCAAGAGAGAGAGAGAGAGACAAAGAGAGCTATTTTCTTTCCTGAAGTTGCAGCTAGGTTATACTTTGACAATTCTGCTTCTGATAGTAATGCCGAGACCTAAACGTTCTATTCTTTCCAAGGTAGCATTCTTCATGTGTTGGTTCAGCCTTCTCAAAGATTTTTATAATTGCTAAGTCAGAGAAAAATTGGGAAAATAAGACAGTCACATACCAGCTCTTAGATGTTCAATTAGCTGCCGAGAGTTAGTGGCAAAGCCATGCTTAACTCAGGGGGCTGGGAATTTAAATCTTCTAGTATGGCAGAAAAGAAAAATCAAACATTAATGGGCAGTGCTAATGTCAACACACCTCCCAATTCACAGTGTCCACATCACCATTTTGCATTATTATAATGTCATAATTATAACGCCATTTATTAAGAACTAAAACAAAAATAGTAGTAATTTCAAACATTTATGAACGCTGTGTGCATTACATAGCAGTCACAATGTTGAGCACTTGACAGAAGTCTCTTACATAATCCTCAAAATAATTGTATGTGCAAATAAGACATTTAATAATATTACAATTGAAACTCAGAGAAGGTCAACAAGTGATCTGATGTCACAGATGGAAAATAGCATCAGATATAACCAACATCTGTATGAATCTAAAGAGACTGAATTAATTATGAGATCAACATCTATGTGTATGAATATAACAAAATCATGCATATTCAAAATTCAACATACATGTTTTTGAGTTTGTAACTTACATGAGAGTTTGTTGATGTGTTCTGTAAATAAGTTAAAGCAACCATGGAGTTCTGGTGATGGGAACTGTGTGGAATAGTACCCCTCTTATCCTATGGTCTTGTCAGTATTTCTTGTCAATAAATCAAAATTTAAAAAAAAAGAAATTAAATCAAGGGAATTCCTAGAAAGAGATTCAAGTCTATATTCAGAGGCTAAGTGATAGGATGAAGACTGTGGAGGCAGCATAGAAATTCACAACATAGGCATTCACATCGCGGGTTCTAATGTCCAAGATTCAATTAAATAAGCCAGAGGCAGTGTCTGTGCTTGAATCTAGGATGTTACAACCCAAGATGTGAATGCTTATGTTGTAAATTTCTATGCTACCTCCACAATCTGTCCTGGCTTAAATAAATAAAGGAGGAAAACTAGAACTGAGCAAGATAATGAGGAGAGTTATGACTTGTAGAAAAACTACTGTTCAGCCACCCCATCAGCTGGGGCCCTATTTGGGGAGCCCTGAGATTCCCAAACAGACATGATGGGCCTAGACCTCAAATAAATCCCTCTCTCCATTGTTACCGGTCATTCCTATCAGGAACAACACAATAGACCCCTTTGTGGGCCCCCATAGGACCTTGCCCTCAACTTGTCCAGTGGAGAAGCAGTTACAAAAGCCAGAACTCCCACCTTCTGCACCCCATAAAGATTTTGGCCAGGGGGCGGGGTGGTAGCGCAGTGGGTTAAGCACACATGGCGCAAAGCACAAGGACCAGTGTAAATATCCTGGTTCGAGCCCCCAGATCCCCACTTACAGGGAGTCGCTTCACAAGTGGTAAAGCAGGTTTGCAGGTGTCTGTCTTTCTCTCCCCCACTCTGTCTTCCCTTCCTCTCTCAATTTCTCTCTTTCCTATCCAACAACAGCAACAGCAACAGCTATAATAACAATAACAACAACAAGGGCAATGAAATGGGAAAAATAGCCTCCAGAACTTGTGTATTCTTTTTTTTTTTTTTTTGCCTCCAGGGTTATCACTGGAGGCCAAAAAAAAAAAAAAAATTGTCCATACTCCTAGTGGGGCAGAAATGACAGGGAGAAAGATGATCAGAGGGCTCTGAACCCCAACTCCATCAGGACCCAGAGAGAGAAAAGGAAAGGGGAAGGAACATTTGGATGCAGTAATAGGTGTAGGTGTGACTTGGGAAGGAGGAGCAGATGGGACCGTGTTAAAAATGGGCAGATCTAGACAGACAGCTGTAGAAATCATAGCCAGCCCTTATCAACAACCTTGGGAAAACTGCTGTAGCTTCCAGTGGAGGGAGTGGGGACACAGAACTCTGGTGGTGGCAACTTCCCATGCAGAGTCCCCCCCACCCCGTAACTTCTAATTTTCTAAATCAATAATATGAAGTCAGTAATAAAAAGAAAAGATAAGGTGTGTTCACACATATGAAGTGAGGGGCATGGAGCTGTACCTCTATGGCAACAGCTTCTGGTAAAACAACATCAGCTCGGCAAGCCAATCCAAAAATTAGAGCCAAACAATGACTATTCTACGAACTTCGCCCTAGCAGAAATGTTATTATAAGTACAGACTGCAAGGTGTTTGGCCTGCATTTCCCAGAACCTCTCCTCTTATATCAGACTAGTCTAGAAAGAACTCTCATAAGCTTCACCAATTTAGTAAGAGCTTCCCATCTTGTGCCTTTTAACAGCTTTGCAGTGACCATAAATAAAGGTGAGGAGCACACTCATTATTTTTTCGTAAAATGCTGGGCACATTAATTTGCAAGTCTTGTTAGTGTCATTTTCAGAAATCACAAGGAGCATAAATAGCATGGGATGTGAAATTATCATTGCTTAGGGTATCTCTCTCTCATTCAAGGATAAAATTCCTAGTGTGATGTGCTCGTGACGATAATTAGAAATAATATTCCCACGAGATCTTTATGTGCTAGAGTTTCAAGATGTCTTATGTCTCCCAATATTACTAGAGTAATATTAGAGTAAGCCAATTATGACAACTGACTTCAGTGACTATAACCGTCAGAGGAATATTAAGTATATAGCATGGACTTTAAGGGATACAAAATGTAAGTCAAATGTAGGTATCTATCAAGATGAGGCAAAATGTCATTTTCTTTAGCAGAACAGCATTTTTTTCTGAAACAAATGAATTCAACTATTATATTCAAGGTCTTTCGGGACCGAGGCCCAACTTCATCTCTTGCTGCTACACCCCACACTCCCACCTAGATACAGTGGACAACTTGCCTTCTATCTCCATCCCCTCAAAGGGGAGGTTTGTTCCTTGACTCAGGCTAGCCCTTTCTCCACAAGGGAGCGCCTCGCCAAGCTCTAGGAAATGCTCCTGCCTTGGCTCCGGGAAGGTCTCCCTACTACGCCACTTCCCGTCAACTGCACTAGGCCATCTGTCATCACTTTGCATTTTCTCCGACCCCAGCTGCCACCTTACTGTGCAGTCATCTCCCTTGGTTGTAATGTGGACGCACCTCTCCCTCCACTGAGCAGAACCCTGCAAAGACGCACTGCCTCTCTCTTCCTTAGTGGAACATGGTGGGTTCTTTGGGATCTGCAGTAAATAAGAGTGACCTTCAGAGACGGCTTTCTACGTTGCAGTGAACTTTTTAATGGTCTAAGACCTCATTCCTACCCAGTCTAGACACAGGTACAATGGCAGTACTGCCACTCCCTCCCCACTAGAACCCTGGACCAGCAGGTGATGAGGGCACGGAGTGCAGAACCAGGACTGAGTGGCCCCCAGAGCCACTCAACATGTCGTCAGTTATCAGGCCGCCATGTGCTGCTCTCAGAGCACTATGAAGACAACAGGCGACAGAGAAAGGCTGCTTCTCGGAGATCCCTGGGAGACGCTTGCCTCGTCTCTCTAACTTCCTTTTTTTTCTTTCTTTTTTTTTTTTTTTGTCTTTTGTTAACCAGAGCACTGCTCAGCTCTGCCTTATGGTGGTACAGGGGATTGAACCTGGGAATTCAGAGCCTCAGGCATGAGAGTCTTTTTGCATAACCATTATGCTATCTACCCCCATTTTAACTGGTCTTTACTATATAAATCTTCTATGTCACTCATGGGTCCCCTTTTCCTCTTAGTCCAATAACATTACTTTCCCTGTGTCCAGTACTCATGAAAACTACAGATTTTAACTACTAGACCAGCACAAAGAAATGCTGAAAAATGCAGCCAAATAAGATCAATACATTGGCTAATTTAGAAAAAAAAAAAATCTCAGATATATAATGGAAAGCCAAAGGCAAAGCTATGAATTTTGTCCTGATCCTGAGAGCATGGAAGTACCGATGCTGTATTAGCCCGGTTCCTGTGAGGAAAGGGCCTGAACCAGTGGTTACAGAGGCAGGAAGCTAGCATCTTACCCCGCACAAAATGCCAGGGCCTGGCATGGATGGGCTCCTGCTAGGGACAAGACTGTAGAAACCCTCTTACCAATCACCCTCCAAGTAAGTGTGAAAAACTGAGAGTATCTGGCAGACGCCTACCACAGGTAGACAAGAAGTTTTACCCAGGTGTCAGCAGCTGTCTTGTAGCCAGCCACTGGCCAAGAAAGTAAACAATGGGAGAGGGGGAGTTTTCTACATTACCTGGGCTCAAGGGAAATTTAATTCTACTATTAGAAATACAAATGGGATCCCTTCTGTTACACTGCTTGATGTTGTGGTCTATTTACATGGTCATTCTGTTACACTGGTTTGGTCTCATTCCCCCTGCCTCCAGGAGATTTGGTTTAGCCCTCGCTAGTTTCGGGCTTCTTCCTTCTCCCCGCCCCCATCCTACATACTTCCTGACTTCCTGACGCCGCCAGAGGCGAAAGATGCAGGACAAATTTGTGTTGTGATTAGATTAGATCAGTTTTTTGAATCGTTGGCCTGTGAATAAAGAAATACAGCTTCTCCGCTCAGCCGTGTGTCCCTGGTCTCTGTCTCCCGCCCGCAAAGCTAGGCGGGCATACTGGCACCTGGAACTTTGAACAACAGGCGGTAGCACAACGGTTTAAGCGCTTGTGGTGCAAAGCACGGACCGGTTCAAGCCCCTGGCTCCCCACCTGCAGGGGAGTCACTTCAGAGGCGGTGAAGCAGGTCTGCAGGTGTCTGTCTTTCTCTCCCCCTCTCTGTCTTCCCCTCCTCTCTCTATTTCTCTCTGTCCTGTCTAACAATGGCAACATCAATAACAACAGCAATAATTACAACAATAAAAAACAAGGGCAACAAAAGGGAAAATAAATAAATATAAAAAAATTTAAATAAAAAAATTGTAACTGTATAAAGAAATTGTTAATATATTTTATAGTGTGAAAATTTAGAACTTCTGTTCACCAAAAGAAACTCCTAAAATACTAAGATAACCAATGGATTGAAAAGAGGTATTTGCAGTGCATATAACTAAAATATTTGGCATCCCAGGTTACCTTAAATGCAAAAAAAAGTCAAGATCTGTATGCTCAGAAACATTTAAATGTATAATACAGTAATTTATGTATTTATGTATTTATTTTGCCTCCAGGGTTATTGCTGGGGCTTGGTGCCTGCACTATGAGTCCACTGTTCCTGGGGGCTATTTTTCCCATTTTGTTGCCCTTGTTTATCATTGTTATTATTATTACTATTATTGTTATTGCTGTCAGTGTAGTTGGATAGGACAGAGAGAAATGGAGAGGTGGAGAAGACAGAGGGGGGAGAGAAAGACAGACACCTGCAGACCTGCTTCACCGCCTGTGAAGCGATCCCCCTGCAGTTGGGGAGCCGGGGGCTCGAACCAGGATCCTTATGCTGGTCCTTGTGCTTTGCACCATGTGCACTTAACCTGCTGTGCTACCAGCCAACCCCAATACAGTAATTTCAACTATAGTCACTTTGTTATACATTACTATTCCTGGACATATTTTTCTTTTATCCAGAGCCTTCTGCATGCACCATTCTCTTTCCTGGGACATGTTTGCAATCAAAGAAGCAGAGTGGGAAAGGCTTGTCAGGCTAGCACGCACACGTGCGAGAGAGAGAGAGAGAGAGAGAGAGAGAGAGAGAGAAAGAGATATGACCCAGGGACTAAGCTCGTGGTGGCAAAGCAATACAAATCTTTATTCATGCGAGCACCTCAGAGTCCCGCGGTTGCACACCTGTGCCATGTGGCGCCAACTGCAATGGCCGGCGTCAGCCTCTAGGTCTGCACACACACACCCTCCCCCAGGTCGGGACACAGAAGAGACAAAAGACAGAAACGGAAGTGGCTTGATAATACCATACATGGTTAGGGAAGGGGTGGAGAAAGGCAAAAGGGGCTGGGAATGGTATGGACCTCCCCAGCAACTGTTGCTAGGGATTAGCAATACCCTGCGGGGGAATTAGGAAGGAGACATTTTGTCATTTGTAAGACAACACAGAAGATTGATATGTAGATAATAAAAGGACAGGCCATAGTATCAGGGAATGTGGGGTGTTTCCTGGGGCAGGGAGAGGATGGATGTCCCCTCAAGTCAAGCCCTGCCAAGCTCAACCACATGCTCGCAATTTCCCAACAGAGGCTGAGAGGGAGAGAAACCACAAGACCACAACTGTCCTACTTGGGTGGCTTTTCCTGTGCAGAGCTGAGCCTCAGACACAGCAAGTCAGCTGTTCTGCCCCATGAAGCCTTTCCAGCCTGACTGGCATTCCTTTTTTTACCTCTCCCCATAGACATCTCTAACTTTCATCTCTTTGCAGATGGCTTTTTCAGATCGAAAGACAGACACAGAGACAGAGAGGGAGGGGGAAGGTACCACAGCACCATAATTCCCTCCCATGCGAAATGAATCTGGGCAGCACATACGTCAATGAAAGCAAGCCATCCAAGTAGTCTATTCTGCCGGCCTCCATCGTGTTCCCCTCTTAAGAGAGAGTGGGGGAGGAGGGGTTGAAAAAGAAGGCTTCCTTCAGCACAGCCAGGGACAGGCTCAAGCCTGGCCCACACAGATAGCAAAGCGGTACAGTACCCAAGCCAGCTATTTTGGCAGCCACTCAACAGTTTTTTTTTCCTCTTTATTTTTGTAAAGTGTTTACCTTTTTAAATACTTGTTTGTTTATCTCAATGAGAGAAAGACAGAAATGCAGCTCAAGAGAGACAGGAACACTGCTCAGCTCTGGCTCACGGTGGTGGTCACACCTGAGACCGAAGACCTCAGGCACAGCATCTTTTGCCCAACCCATGCTGTCTGGGCAGCCCTCGGTCTTTTTTAAAAAAGAAAACATTTGAAATTAGTAGCTACATCTTACAAGTGGGAAAATCTAAAATAACTTTGGTTGGTGTGCTGTTGGGAGAATTCATGGGAAAGGAATCAATCTGTAGATAAATACTATGAACTAATTCAGTAGGGCCCTGTGCAGGACTTTAAAACACACTAGTACTAAAAGTGTCATGATGGACAATTCTTGTTATACAGGTTAGTAAACAAAGTAAACTCCAAACTTATGTGCATGTCTGTAGTTTTTGCTACGTGTCAGCTTAAAATGTAACTACTAATACTCTGTTATTTATACATTCTTACACATATAGCAGAAGTGTAAAGCGAAGAAACCTCAAAACAGTGACTAGCAAGAAGAAATAGGTAAACCATATAATCACTCAAAACATCTAAGCAAAGGAGATAAGGATTATGAAATATCGAAAGTAAATACAAAGGTGGCTGCCGCACACTCTGCCTTTCATCTGTTTTCAATGATTATAAAAATGAGTGGAAAAGACAATGCTTGAGCACCATATAAACTTTAAATTACGAAATAGTCAGAAGAAAACGATCACTCTGAATGTTTTTGTTATATTTTCTTGCAGACAGTTTCTATGAATATTTTATGTACTTTAGAACATGTTTAATTTTCACTCTCCTACTCTGTTTTTGTCTCCTTAATTCAACATTCTGCGCCTCCCCACTACATACTGCTGACACAGCACCCTACTGAGCACCTCTGTGAACACTCACCCAACCGTCCAAAGTTAGCGGCACATATCTCATTCTGATTTTTCCTGGTTATGAAAATTAAAGGCTATCTTGGCACTGAGCTCTTCTCCATCTCTGACTATCCTGTCTGAAAGATATTAATATCTTCCAAGAAATTTTAAACCTACAAGTCTAGAAGTTAGCTTTGGTCTTTCGAGGCTTCTACGCAAGTCTTCTATGAAACAAGGAGACAGGCGGTCGTGTGGACAAAGATACAGGTAGATGTGGGACCGGTGTGCACTGTGGGACTTGTACTTGCTTGTCACTTCTAAAACAACATAAGTAATACAGTGATTGCCGCTGATTAAAAATAAATATATGGGAGATCTTCTTCTCATGGGGAAATCTGTGCAATGCTATGGGTCCCACTGGGCACCACTCTGCTCTACAGAACAGACTGTGCACGAGTCCCGGACACAACCACAGCATGCAGGCGAGCCAGCAAGACAACTCTGATACACTAGTCTATAGGACAGAGAAAAGTCGGGGAATAGAAGAGATTCAAACAATAAAAATCAAGAGGTTGGGTGGTCGTGCACAAGGTCCCAGGTTCAAGTCCCCAGTCCCTACCTGCAGGGGAAAAGCCTTCTGAGTGGTGAAGCAGGGCTGCAAGTGTCTCTCTGTCTCTCTTCCTCACTATCTTCCTTTCCCCTCTCAATTTCTGTCTCTATCCAATAAATAAATAAAGATAATAAAAATATTTTAAAAGGGGCACAGCAGGTTAAGCGCACATGACACTAATGCAAGGACCGGCATAAGGATCCCAGCTCCCCACCTACAGGAGAGTCGCTTCACAGGCGGTGAAACAGGTCTGCAGGTGTCTGTCTTTCTCTCCCCCTCTCTGTCTTCCCCTCCTCTCTCCATTTCTCTCTGTCCTATCCAACAACGATGACAGCAATAACAACAATAGCAATAATAACAACAATGATAAACAACAAGGGTAACAAAAGGGAAACAAAAGGGCCGCTAGGAGCAGTGGATTCGTAGTGCAGGCACGAAGCCCCAGCGATAATCCTGGAGGCAAAAAATAAAATAAAATAATATATTAAAAAATAAAGATCAATACGCATATTGCATTATCACCCAATTTAATCTAAGATTTATTACTGATTGACTGATTGTGTGCGTGTGCGTGTTGTCTCCAAGGTCTCATGCACGTTTGTTTTCACTGGCCTGGATGACTTTTTCAAGTGAAAAGAGAGAGAGAGAGAGAGACAGGGAAAAGGCCCCTGAAGCTTCCCCTGTGCATTCCCACGTGGTGTTTCCGGAGCTCCATCTCAGACCATCCACAGGGCAGGGCAGGCAGCTCTCTGCCCACTGAGCTACCTTGCTGGTTCCCCAGTTACATGGTGGAGGAACAAGAAGAACTGGGGAGAACTTAGTTAAGTAAAATAAGTCAGAAGTAGGGGTTCTACTACTTAGTTAAACCAGATAGCAAGGCAGACATGAATTTTCTCACCCAATCAAATCACTAATAAATTATTCTTAAACACTTCACTTTCTTTTCCTTTGAAGATTCTTTGTTTTCAATTTGATAAATCAGTTTTTAGTAAATTAGGAGAAGGAATTCTCATTCTCATTTGATAAGCTGGCCTCTTCTACTCTTGTACACACACACACACACACACACACACACACAAGCTTCATTTCAGTTTCATAGTGATAGACATCCTAGGTGGTAATGATCCACCTTGATAATCTAGTTCCTGAATATCTCTCAAGTGTTACAGAAAAATGGGAACTTCACAAAGAATCAAATGTTCTTTGACTTTTTAAATGTTTGTTTGGAGCATTTTTCTCAGTCATGTGACCTAAAACGAGTAGCAACTCTCTACCCGGTGGCTGCCTTCATTACAGAAGAGTGATTTAGATAATGGAAGTAATGAAACGTAGCAACTGTCAGTCCCCCAGACAACATAAAAATTATTTTTCTCTACCAGCTACTGGCTCTTTGGGCAGATGTGCTCACATCATAAAAGGGGCAAATGTCACTGCACCCACATATCAATTATCCTTAACCGGAGAGACTGAGTCAGTTTTTGGTGCTAATGAGAGAAATACAAGAACTTAATCCTCAGAGACTTCTTCTATGCACACAAAATAAAGCTCTCAAAAGTAAAATAAATTTGAGAAGTAAACCAGGTGTCCAACAACAGTTGAGTGGCTGAGCAAGTTTTGGTCTATATACACAATGGAATACTACTCAGCTACTAAAAATGGTGAATTCGCCTTCTTCACCCCATCTTGGATGGAGCTTGAAGAAATCATATTAAGTGAATAAGCCAGGAAGAGGAGAAAAATATGGGATGATCTCACTTCATAGACAAAGTTGAAAAACAAGATCAGAAGAGAAAACACACAGCAGAACCTGGACTGGAGTGGGTGTACTGCACCAAAGTCAAAGACTCTGGGGAGGGGGGAGGGTTCAGGTCCTGGATCATGTTGGCAGAAGAGGATCTAGAGGGGTTGAATTGTTATGTGGGAAACTCAGAAATGTTATGCATGTACAAGCTATTGTATTTTACTGTCAACTGTAAACCATGAATCCCCCAGTAAAGAAATTAAAAATAAATTTGAATAAAAATAGACCAAAGTTTTTTTTTAATTTAACACCTGTGCTGCTCACCATAAAAGGCACTGAGATAAAATGTCTAGATGATAGCACATACAATAATCACTGAGCTGTTTCTGTATCCAAAACTCTATGCCAAATACAGTTAGCATCTGGGGAGTACAAATGGAAATAAACCCTAACTCCTCCTCATGAGTCTTGCAAATTTATTAATACTACTAAAAATTGACCATCCTGTTTTACGGCGTATCTTGAATGCACTTTACAACCTTGCAGCATGCTTCTATAATCATCTTAACTTCACCTGTTCAGTAAAACCTAGTAGCTGCCGCTGATCCCAATGTGGAGATTAAACAAACGAGCCTCAGTATGAATACCTTTGTATGGATGGCCCCAGGTCACACACTCACCAGATAAACTGCATGATTTTTGAAACTCAAGTTCTACAGCATCAAAAATGTGACAGTGACCCAGTCTGCAAACAGGAGTCCCTTTAAGATTTCTATTACTTTACTCAATGGTATTTCCCTTTCGTGGTGGTGCAGAGAATTGAATGTGGGACTCTAAAGCTTCAGGCATGAGGGTCTCTGCATAGCTATCATGCTATCGCCTCTGACCTCCTTTATTATTTTATAAATTACAATGACTTCTAAATGTCAGGAGAGATTTTGATAATAAAGCTTCTGGTCGCCTCCAAATTTGCAACCATAGAAACAGAGCTGATGCTTAAATAAAACCATCTTATAGTCAGTTTGCCCAAGCTAGGTTGGTTTGCTGTAAAATAGTCTAAATATTTATAGAGCTGATCTTGGGGTTCCAGGTCATAACATAATGGTTTAGCAAAACCCAAATGCCATTTAAAAAATATTATTAAGAAAAGGGAAGCTTCCAGTGGAGGGGATGAGACACAGAACTCTGGTGGTGGCAGTATGGGGTTGTACCCCTCTTATACCACAATCTTATCAATCATTATTAAATCACTAATAAAAATATTTTAAAAGAACAGTATTTCCCCCATTCATTATACTAGTGTATAAACGTTAGGTTCACACTAAGTGACCGAGAAACCTCTACTCTGTTAAGTCCAATGTCTTTGCAGAGTTTGACTGTGAGCAATTTATATTCACACAGTGCTTTCTTTCTCATTTCAAAAAGTAGTTTTGCTTCCAGAGAAGCATTCACAGAAATCTGGTGGAACCCTGGAACGACACAGGAGCACTGTGAACAGCACTAGAGGACTCTGTGGATGGTGATACAGTGCTGACCTCTCTCTCTCTCTCTCTCTCTCTCTCCAATTCAACAAAAAGGGAAAAACAGGGTTAGGATGTTACTTATCAGTTTCACAGCATAGTGAAAGAAAGAGAGAGGAGGGAGGGAGGAAGAAAGGACAGATATATGGAAATGAAAAGAAAGAGAGAGGGATGGGGAGAGAGCACAATGATTATGCAAAAGACTCTCACACCTGAGGCTCTGAGATCTCAGGTTCAATCCCCAGCACCACCATAAGTCAAAGCTCAGCAGTGTGCTGGTCTCTGTCTCTCTCTGTGTGTGTCTTTCTCTGTATCTCTCATTAAGATAAAATTTTTAAAAAGAGAGAGAAACAGAAAAGAAAAAAAAGAAGTGGAAAGAGAAGGAAAGAAGCAGAAAGAGAGGGGAGGGAAAGGAAGGGGAGGGGAGGGGAGGGAAAGGGAAGGAAGGGGAGGGGAGAAGAGGGGAAACCCAGTGGGAAATATCTCTCTCACACACACACACACACACACACACACACACACACACACACACGTAGATAGTTATACACAGTTAAGTCAACTGCTGCTTCAGGCTGCCAGTAAGAACCCTTAAAGGAAAGCATCTCACACTTAACCACACACTGGAATCACCCAGGAAGCTCAATCACACTAACACGAAAGCCCAGCCTCAGAATTGTTGCTTGCTTGGTTTGGGGTAGCCTCAATTGTTCAGGATCACACAATCTGGTTTGAAAACCACGGCCTTGACACAGCCAGAAGCTCACTCATAGGAAGCGCACATGGGAATTAGGCAAAAACACAGGTCTGATTCAGAGCTGTGGGATGGAGCCCACAGCAAAGTTTGAGAAGCTCTGTCCCTAGTGAAAAACAAACCACTGTTAGCAGGTTATCTGTAGCCACTGTAGCGATCAAAATATGCCTCTACGTGACTTATTTTAGTGAATCTTGGCGATTTCAGAAGAATAACTATCTGAGAGTAAATATTACACCCTTTGTCAACCCTTGGCAATGAACCATGCTCTGAAAAAGCAGTCCCCTTGTCCTGACCCCATGCCATTTCCATCTCTAGCATATAATAGTAGTAAACAAAGCTTTTACCGCAATAAAAGCCCTGGGCACAAGAGACAAGAGAACCCATGCTTTACTGAGCACCTGCGGAGAACGCCGACTGCAGACTTCTCAGGAACACCAGGTGTCTGTCGGCCGGCCTCTGGCTGCCTGAACTGGAATAAGCTGCTACCAAACCCCACAGGTGTGGATCACAAAGTGCCACATCAGTTTGGATCGTCCCAGAATGGACCACTGGGAAGGGAACTGCAAAGGCTTTACATGTGACCTTGCTCCCCTTCCCTCTCCCCGACCTGGACTCCAGCTTACTGTGAGTGTGCGGCATCCTCACGCGTCTGCAGCAAATGATCTGCCACCCGCTTTCTTTCTCTCCCCGTCTCCCCGTCTCTCGGTGTCTATTCCTAAACAATTCTCTGATTCCAGCGCCATGCTGGCGGTTGAATCTCCCTCCCCTACCTGTCTACTTCTTCCTCCTTGTCTTATTGAACTAAAACCTAATGAATTTAATCTGAGTTAACTTTTAGAGACAAGCAGAGAGGAGAGAGAGAGAGAGAGACTATAGTGTATAACTGCCTTCACTGTAGGTCAGCCCTGAACCTACGTTGGGCACACAGCAAATCGGTGAACTATCTGAGCAAGCTATTTTACTGGCGTCATTTATTATTTTATAATATTGCCCACTCTGCCCACAAAGTAAAAAAAATTAATATTTAATATTTTATATATTCATTGTGAGATCTGTGTACACCCATGTTCTTAGCAGCACAATGTGTAATAGCTGAAACCAGGAAGCAACCCAGGTGTCCAACAACAGATGAGTGGCTGAGCAAGTTGTGGTCTATATACACAATGGAATACTACTCAGCTATTAAAAATGTGATTTCACCTTCTTCATCCCATATTGGATGGAGCTTGAAGGAATCATGTTAACCGAGATTGGTCTAAAAGAGAAAGATGAATACGGGATGATCTCACTCATAGGCAGAAGTTGAAAACCAAGATTAGAAAACACTCAGCAGAACCTGGACTGGAGTGGGTGTCCTGCACCAAAGTCAAAGACTCTGGGGTGGGGGTAGGGGGAGGGTCAGGTCCTGGAACAGGATGGCAGAGGAGGACCTCGTGGGGGCTGAACTGTTATGTGGGAAACTGACAAATGTTACACATCTACAAAGTATTACATTTACTGTTGACTGTAAAACATTAACCCCCCCATAAAGAAATTTAAAAGGAAAAAATATTTTATATATTCATTGTGGGTAGAGATGGAGAGAAGTTGAGAAGGAAGCAGGAGAGAGGGGGGGGGAGGGGGAGGGGAGGGGGAGGGGAGGGGAGGGGGAGGGGGAGGGGGAGGGGAGGGGAGGGGGAGAGGGAGAGGGAGAGGGAGAGGGAGAGGGCGAGGGAGAGGGAGAGCTGGAGCACTGTCTCACTGCTCTTGAAGCCTCCTTGCTGCAGGTGAGGGCCCTCTAGCTCCTTTGTGCACTGTAATGCGTGTGCCTGGTCAGGCACACCACCACCCAGCGCCAGGCAGAGGCATTAAATGTTTACTGTGAGCGTGAGAGACTCTCACTGAAAGAACTGAAGCCTTGATTTCTCAGGTTAGACTTCTGCATAACTTTGCTGCCCATGCTTCTCCTCCATACTGACGTCAAACCTAAGAGTCCCGCAGACTAGCAAGATCCCATAAGTCATCACCCTGCAAGGTTTCTTCTGGAACATTCAGAAGCACGACATATAGATAATTTTAAGGTTATTTAATTTTCTAAGGGGAGGATTTTATTTGTTTTTTTTTTAATTTCTTTATTGGAGAATTTTTTTTGTTTTTATTCCCATCTTCAGAGAGAAGAAGGACAAAATGGGATGATACCAATGGATTTTTAAAACATTGAAATGCTTCCAAAGCTTAAAATTAGAGCAACACAGACACGCACTAAGAATACTCAACGTCAGACTAAAAAAAAAAAAAATTAATCATATTTTTGGTTTTTTGTCCTTTTATTTATTTTTTTGTTTTGTTTTGTTTTTTGTTTTTTGTCCTTTTAAATACAACTGGTTGAACCAACAAGAAACTTGAAAGCTAAGTTTCTGGAAGAAAAATATTCAATGTTAACAGTGTTTTTAGGAGGCATTTTCTATACTAATAATATAGATAACTGTAGATAATTATAGCCAACAGAAATCAGAGGACACAGAAAACTCTTCACAATAAAGATGATACTATGGGGGCCAGACAGCGATGCACCTACCTGGTTGAGCACACGTGTTACAGTGCACAACGACCCGGGTTCAAGCCCCCCACCCCCTGTCCTCACCTGCAGGGGGAAAGCTTCACGGTGGTGAAGCAGGGCTGCAGGTATCTCTCTGCCTCTCTCCTTATTTCCCCCTTCTTCTCAGTTTCTGGCTATCTCTATCCAATAAATAAATAAAGACAAAAAAAATTGAGTTAAGATCATACTATGGACAAGTATGCTGAGACGAAAGGAATCATTCAGGAATGTGTAGGTCACTAGGCCATCCCAGCGCTGTGGGCTCATCTCAGAAGGACCTATACAGAAGTGTGAGTGGTCAAACAGCTGTCATCCATGAGGTACATTTCTTGCTGCCGTTTTAGAAAATTTATGGGATTCACATTGCTCAAAGTTTAGATGTTGTATGAATCCCTCCCTAAGGTTTATTTTTGTGGTGATGGTGGGCCTTGTCAACACCCACTTTTAAATTGTTCCAAACTAGAGTTCTTATGGGCATGCTTTGGGGCCTTGGCCCATCTGTTCAGATGCGGGAATATACTCAGCATTATTTTTAGGGGAAATCTTGGCTTCTCTGTACTTGCTCCAACTATCATTCAGAAGAATTGAAGTGGCCTCCCACTCTAATGCATGCAAACCCACAGTTCTCTGTGGGGAAATGGATTAGCAAGAAGATAAAAGACAAATATTAGACGAGAGAAAACATGAGCAGGAGGATCCAAGGTCCTGCAGAGAATGTGAAGTTCTTGAACCTCAGAGCTGTCAGCTACCTCGGTCCATCTTAACCCAGAGCACTGACTAGATGAATCCCCAAACATCTGGCGGAGAGGATAATGACCTCTGCTTCCTGGGACTTTCACTTATAAGATTTGATTGAGGAAGGAGAAAATTGTATTCTACAGAATTTCCTGAATGATATTGTTTCTTTTTCTTAAATTTATTTTTATATTTATTTATTTACTTATTTTCCCTTTTGTTACCCTTGTTGTTTAACATTGTGGTTATTGATGTCATTGTTGTTGGATAGGACAGAACTGGAGAGAGGAGGGGAAGGCAGAGAGGGGGAGAGAAAGACAGACACCTGCAGACCTGCTTCACCGCCTGTGAAGCGACTCCCCTGCAGGTGGGGAGCCGGGGCTCGAACCAGGACCCTATGCTGGTCCTTATGAATGATGTGCTTTCTATTTGCTCCTCTAAAAAGACCTTGGGACACCCCCCATAACTGGCCTGTATTTTTTGACCACTCACATAAGTCTCATGTTAGGCTGGGTTAATTTGTTCTGCCAATATCCTGCAGAGAATGATGACAAAAGCATGATCTCATGAACATTACTGACATTTATGTGTTAATAATGTTGCTCTTTTTTTAAAAAAACAGACCTCACTCTATGAAGTCCTCTAGAATAACTTTTTTTTTTTGCCTCCAGGGTTATAACTGGGCTTGGTGCCAACAACTATGAATCCACTGCTCCTGGAGGCCATTTTTCCATTGTTATTATTGTTATTGATGTCATCATTGTTGGATAGAAGATAAATCGAGAGAGGGGAAGACAGAGAGGGGGAGAGAAAGACACCTGCAGACCTGCTTCACTGCCTGTGAAGCGACCCCCCCTACAGGTGGGGAGCCGGGGGCTTGAACTCAGAATAGCTTTGCTCAAGGTTGGGAACTGGCAGGTAGCTCACACCATGAAAAGCACACATCAGCACACAGCACGTGCAAGGGCTGGGTTTCAAACCCTCGGCCCCACATGGGAGAGGGTACCAAGGGGGAAGCCTCCCGAGTGCTGGGTGGTGCTCCAGGCTTCCTTTCTGTCTCACCTGCCTAGCGCAGCACAAATGGACGGTTACTGGGAAAGTCATGCAGCCACTGAGCCCCCTGATACAGATAAACCCTGGTGGAAAAAAAATTCTCCTGGAGCCAGGTGGAGGTGCACCTGGTTAAGCACAGACATTACAGTGCACAAGGAGCCGGGTTCAAGCCCCTGGTCCCTACCTGCAGGAGGAAAGCTTCACGGGTGTTGAAGCAGAGTTGTAGATGTCTCTCTGTGTCCCTCTCTATCCCCCCTCTCAATTTCTGTCTTCATCTAATAATACATAAATAAAAAGATTTTTTAATTTTAAAAATTAAAAATATTATTAAAGTTAATAACCAGAAATGATTATTCATATAAGAAGAAGGGGAGTTGGGCAGTAGCACAGCGGGTTAAGCGCAGGTGGCACCAAGCGCAAGGACTGGCGTAAGGATCCTGGTTCGAGTCCCCGGCTCCCCACCTGCAAGGGAGTCGCTTCACAGGCGGTGAAGCAGGTCTGCAGGTGTCTGTCTTTCTCTCCCCCTCTCTGTCTTCCCCTCCTCTCTCCATTTCTCTCTGTCCTATCCAACAATGATGACAACAATAATAACCACAACAATAAAAACAACAGGGGCAACAAAAGGAAATAAATAAAATTAATTAGTTTTTTTTAAAAGCTGTTTCATGATCATATTCCTGTCCTCTTATGTAGGCAGCTAGAAGTCTGAAGGCCAAATCTGGAATAGTATTTAATAACTGATAACACTCATGTTGTTTTCTCTTCATCATAAGCCTGCAGATAAAAGCCCTACCTGCAGTCCACATGCACTCCAGAGAGAGTAAGATAAAACTGCCCAACCTCACGGTCCTGTCTGTAAACTGAGAACCTTGGATACTGTGATAGTCTAATCCTTCTGGCTTTAATTTTATTTAGATCTAAATTTTTGTTTCTCAAACTGTTTCAGTCTCTGATTCATTTCCTCCCTATCCAGAGCACTGCTTGATTCTGGCTTAAGGTGGCTCTGGGGATTGAAGCTGCAACTTTGGTGCCTTAGGCCTGAAAGTCTTTCTGCATAATCATTATGCTGCCTTGCCTTCCAAGCCTGACCTCAATACGTAGATTATGCCTCAATTCCCACACCTGTGAAACAGTCCTCCTTGCCTATTGCTACAGATAGCAGGAACACACATGAGCTGTACTGCGACGCTACACTATCAAGTTTAGTCACTATCCATTTGGCAGACTGCTGTGGTTAGACCACTCTCCCCTCTCCTGGGTACAAGCCCTTCCTGTCAGCTTTAACTCCATATCGCCTGAAAGAAATCTCTTTTACACGTCACCTTTAAAAGCAGCTGTAAATATTAATCCTGAGTTTTCTACTTCAGTACCACAGCCAGTGGAATACATGTTTACATTTCAATAGGTGAACTGATACTGTTAATATTTTGATATACTGATAGAGTTTTTAAAAGTCTAAGAAGCATAATTACCACCTGCCCAAAAGCATTTAAGAAATGACATTTATACACTTTCCTCATGTTTGGGAGCTACTCTCTACCCTGATCCAGCTTTCTAGTCCTATTCGCAACTCTGACACCATCTTCCCAAACAGTATTTTTAGTCCACCTGCATGTTAGTTGTCAGGCTCAGGCAAAAATTACTAAAGTCATGGCTGCCTTGGAACATACCTGAAATAGACTTCCTAGCTTCCTCCCACATGAAGGCCCCTAATTTCATCTGCTCTATTCATACCTTTGGGTTCCTGATTACTAAGCAGCTTGTCCTGCTTTATATCTTACTGCCTCTCAGTCACCAAGTTGCAGATGCTGCCATGACACCAACCTGACTTCCCTGGGCAGACGCCCTCACCAATGTGTCCTGGAGCCTCCCCTCCCCAGAGCCCTGCCCCACTAGGGACAGACAGAGACAGGCTGGGGGTGTGGATCCACCTGCCAACACCCATGTCCAGCAGAGAAGCAATGACAGAAGCCAGAACTTCCACCTTCTGCTCCCCATAAAGAATTTTGGTCCATCCTCCCAGAGGGATGAAAAACAAGGAAGTTTCCAAGGGTGAGGATGAAATACAGAACTCTGGTGGTGAGAACTGTGAGGAATTGTACCCCTATTATCTTATAATCTTGTTAATCATTATTAAAGCACTAATATAATTTTTAAAAAGAAATGGTATAGTCTAGAATATTGTGTCAACAGTTCAAAATAAAGTTTTTCCACTGACATACAGACACAAAGAAATCATAATCTATGAATTCTGGGCACAAGTTGGGGTCAGACTGTCTCTATATAAATTCTAGTTCTGGCACTGATAAACTTCTTACTGTAGCCAACTTACCTAGTATTGCTATGTCTCCATTTTCCATCAGTGAACTAAAGGATCAACATGGTCAATACAAGTAAAGCCATAGAAATATACTTAAGCACTCAGAAGTTCAGAGTCAATTTTTACTACTATCACTACTCAGTCACAAACTCATCTAATTTAATTAAGAAGTGATACCTACAATGAATCGTGTTACAGCTGTTTACACTAGACACCATTATTTTCCCAATAGAACCTGTGCTTCTATCTTGGACAGTAGCGACTGCTCGAAGTTAAGAACATGGAATCCAAGATGATGGACAGCACCCAGAGGTAAAGGAAGACTTCCTTTGGTGGTGGGAGCAGCAGATGCATTCCGTACAGTGCAAGACACAGATTCACGTGCTAACAAGTGTCTTCTGCATTATCATTTACTGCAATCAAATAATTTGGATATTAAATAAAGAGAAAACAACATGGGAAAAATAACTTCCATCCCATGAAACACAAGTCACTAATATATTCTGAAATGCATGGAGATACAGACATGATGGCTATGTCAGGATTTTCTTCATCTAAAATCATCGCATTGACTTTTACCTTCTGGATGGTAAATAAAACTAAGAAAATGGATGGAAGGGGATCAGGGTTTTGAAGACAAGTAAACAAATATGACTAGAGTGGCCATCTGGTAAACCTATTCCCAATTCCTGGCCCAATTTACTGATGTCGGCATTTCACCAGGGCTTATCCCAACCGCAGAATTTGTGAAAAACTTGGCACTTCTTCTCAATTATGCTTCACAATTGATATCATGATATCAGAAATAATTTATACCATTAGTAAAAAAAAATGATTTAATGTGTTAAGTAAAATGAATTCCTTGGTTTTCAGTTCCCCAAATGGATAGCACCAGCTTTCCTCCAAAGTAATAAAGTGTGTGGTGTGTGCAGAGGAAAAGGCTCCTGTCTTTCTCTACAGCAGTGCTATCTGTCGCTTTGGCTCTCTGTGCCAAAGCCTGGCAGCAAATTCTCGCACTCACACCAGGAATGTGAGCTACGTGCCCACAGCGGATCACTCAGATTCCCTCAGCCAGGTTAGTTCTCACCCACACCCCGTGGAGAGCAGCTCCCCAGGTCCCAAGCAGCATTTTACCTCAGCGTATTCAGCTTTGTTCTGACCTAAGCCTCCTCAACTGATTTAGAAGCAAATGGCATCTCAGTGACGTTCTTCCCAGTCTTTAAAAAAAAAAACTTTTTAAAATTTTATTTATTTATTATTGGATAGAGACAGAGCGAAACTGAGAAGTGAGGTGGGGGGGGATACAGAGAGAGACAGAGAGACACCAGCAGACCTGCTTCACCACTCATGAAGCTTTCCCCCTGCAGGTCGGGACCAGGGACTTGAACCTAGGTCCTTGCACACTATAGTGTGTGCATTTAACCAGGTGTGCCACCGCCTGGCCCCTTAAAAAAATCCTGTTTTGTCATTCATTAAAGTATTTACATGTTTTACATGAAAACAAGATGGGATAACAGTACAAACAGAAGGAATAAGCCCTTCACTGAGACAGGCTGTATTTGAAGGCAGTTCCCAAATTCGCATTCTCTCCTTACAGAACAGTTCACTTCCTCCAAATTTTCCTTACAGAATTTCTTTGGCTGTTACTCTGTAATAGCAGGACTTCACGCTTAGTAATTAGCTACTTTAGAGCTCAAAGAGATTCCTTGTCCTAGCACAGCACCAAATCCTGAGGACAACCTCTGCTCTAAGTTCCCAAGAGATGTCTATCTACCTTATCACTGTTCTACAAGCAACAAAATACTCTGTTCCCCTGGCATATTTTAGCCTTCTTAATGATTTCAGGCAATAGAGTTTGGGAGAGGGAATTCAGTTATAACTCAGATTCTTCCAGGCAGTGTCTCGCTACATTTGCACTACCCCCAGGGAGTCCAAACTTATATGTGGGACCCTTAGATCTCAGTATCAGATCTGCACTGAGAAGAGCCCATGATCTTCAACAGCTCGCCACACTGCTTTGCCAGCACTTCTCACTCGCTTTTCCTACCTGGCTTAAACCCAGGCAGCTCTCTCCTGAGGCTCTTAGATCCTCCCCTTCATTCACAATGCTCTCTCTCCCTTCTCCCTGAGGAATATATCAAAAGAGCTGTACAAAATATCTCACATGACGGGGGCAGGCAGTGGCGCACCTGGTTAAGCACACACCACACGTTACAGTGTGCAATGACCTGGGTTCAAGCCCCTGGTCCCCACCTGCAGGGGAAAGCTTTACAAGTGTTGAAGCCAGGCTGTAGGTGTCTCTCTGTCTCTCTCCCTCTCTCTCTCCCCTCCCCTGCTTCTCTATGGTTGCATAACAAACTAGCTTAACACTCTGGTTTCTATCAGTTGCCACTTAGTCTAGTCACGAATCAGTGAGTCAGGAAAGGGAACAGCACAGAATGCACTCCAGTAGGCCACAGCTGCGTGACGGACTCCAGCAGCTGAAAACTGGATCCGTGGCACCTGCAGGTGGCTTACCGCTGCATCACACTTTCATCTATGTCTCATCTACAAAAACAGGCAAGTAGAAAATCCTAGAAAATCCTAGGAGCCAGGTGGTGGTGCTCCTGGTTAAGTGCACACAGTACTCAGCGCAAGTACCTGTGAAAGGATCTGAGTTCCAGTCCCCTCTCCCCACTTGCAGGGGGATGCTTCCCAAGTTGTGAAACAGGTGGGCAGGTGTCTCTCTGTCTCTATCTTCTCCTCCCCTCTCAATTTCTTTCTGTCCTAGCCAATAAAATGGGAAAAATGGCCACCAGGAGCAGTGGATTCATAGTGCCAGAAACAAGCCCCAGCAATAAACCTGGAGAAAAAAAGATAACGAAAGAAAGAAATTGCCACATGCTTAAGACCTAGCTCCAAAGACTAACAAAGTGCCACTTCTGGCATGATTCTACTAGTCAGAGTAGGATCAGGGTCTGTCAGGTTCAGGCTCTCTAGGTGAGAGAGCTTTATAATCTTCAGAGTGTCGGTGAGCTAGTCCCATAACATTCCCACACTACCCACTCATCTTAATTACTACTAGGAATGAATAATAATGGGCTTTACTATATAGTTTTCTTAGAAGAACAAACTGGTCAATAAGGCACTTGGAAGTTAAAACTATTAACTATTCTTTCCAAGCTACCTTATTACTACTTTAGTACGAGTCCTGCCTTGAAACACTTTTCTCTTAAATGCAAATCAACTTGAATTCAATGACAGGCAGTGAGAAAGAATCTGACATTCAATATTTCTTTTGGAAGTGTATGCACTAATGCCATTTTTTTTTAAGAATAGTACTTTATAGAATAAGTTTCATTCACAGAAAATCTTAAATCTACGATTGCCACATTACACAATGGGAAGCAATTTTGCTGGTTTTCCATACTGATGGAAAGTCTTCAGCTAAGTGAAGGAAATCATAACACTATTCACAAACACAGAACACTATTTCAAAACCTCCTATATGACTATTCACAGCACTAATACAATTATTAAAGAGCCAGTCATTCTGTCCTGATAGGTGAAACATTCTAGTAATTATAAATGCAAAGTCTAACAGAAGTTGCAATACAGTCTTTGTTTTTCGCAAACAGAAATACAAATTACTAAATCATGGGGATCCATCTGCGGATTCCCATCCTAGCTATGGAAGACATTTCCCTAGTTACTAGCTCCCAGATTCTGTGCCCACGGGTGTGGGGGCTTGCTTTCTTCTGTTCCCTGCCTCTGCTGAGATTCCAGCACAAAAGCTAGGGGTTTATCAAAGTTTTTGAGGGCATGTCCAACTCTCTCTCTTTCTTTCTCTCTCTCTCTCTCTCTCTCTCTCTCTCTCTCCCTCCCTCTCTCCCTCTCTCCCTCTCTCCCTTTCTCCCTCTCTCCCTCTCTCCCTCTCTCCCTCTCCCTCTCCCTGTCCAGAAGGATATCTGGTGGTCTCTCCAAGTCCCAGTGCTTGTCTGGGATATCCCACTGCTCTACAGTAATATACCCAGACCTTCCCTTGCTTGCTGGAGGCATATCTTTGCTTCTCTGAAAAGCTGACAATTTATCGTGGAAGTTATTCTGCAGTTTCACTGTATTGCTGTCCCTATAATTCTGGATCTCATTATTTTTCCCTCAGACCCAATTCTACACATGCTGTAATCACAAGGACCGGCGTTATGGATCCCAGTTCGAGCCCCCGGCTCCCCACCTGCAGGGGAGTCGCTTCACAGGCAGTGAAGCAGGTCTGCAGGTGTCTGTCCTTCTCTCCCCCTCTCTGTCTTCCCCTCCTCTCTCCATTTCTCTCTGTCCTACCCAACAACGATGACATCAACAACAACAATAATAACTACAAGAAAACAACAAGGGCAACAAAAGGGGATAAATAAATAAATATTTTTAAAGGAAGATGAGCCTGTCTGCCTGCCACCATCTTCCCATTCCTCTAATGCCAACTTCACAATAATTAGCAGTAACTGCTTCCTCTCTGGTCCTCTGCCCCCCACACATACACCCAAGCATTTCTGCATGTGCGAATGCATACACATATACATCTCAGACTTTTCACTCTCGAGCCAAACAATCAATTTGACAAACACATTCAGGCTCTTGATCAGGGAAAAGCGTTTTCAGGAAAGAAAAAAAACAAGGTGGTATATAAAGTTGAGTTGGAATTGATGAATACATCAATAAAAGAATACAGCTACCATAGAAAGGGTCTTTCTTCGTGTCATAAATGACCATGTAAGAACCCCTGGATAATATCAAGTCGTGGCAGCACAGGGCTGAAGCAACAGGGGCTGGAGGTCAGCATGCGGGCTTTCTGTTCCCAGGCTAAGAGCTAACACAACAGGTCTTTGCCTGCTCCCATGTCAGATCTGTCCTGCACACCTTCAGCAACTAGGCTCCAAGCTTTAACATCCCTCTCTGTCTGCACTCTGCTAATGCCTCCTTAAAATCTCTCCATGCAAATATCTGATGCACAAGACAATGTTACCACTGTAGCTCCGTGTGAAGAAAGAAGCCTATTTTGCACTGTCTCACTGGACTCTCGGCCTTCTAGCATGAGATGGGCTATGTCACACTTCCTAGTTTAGCTCCTTTTTCTTGAGCTCCTTAAAAGATTTTCTTTACTACCAGTGAGTGACAGAAATAGTAATTGCATAATTTGATTATGTCTGCTAAACAAGTCTATACCAACAACTGCTTCAAATTCAAATGAAAGATTTTTTTTAATTTTCTCAAAACTACTCAGTTTTTTATCATTAGTTGTTAATATCATTATAGTAATAGAATATGAAGTTAACATGCAGTCTCCCTGTTGTTCCTTGATCATATAAACAAGCAAAGCTGTACACTGTCAATATAACTTGCCATATTTATTGGACTGTTTTTTGTTTTGTTTTTTACCAGAGCACTGTTCAGCTCTGGCTTATGGTGGTGTAGGGGACTGAACCTGAAACTTTGGAAGCTCAGGCATCACAGTTTGTTTGCGGAACCATCATGTTATCTACCCTCTGCCCTGGACCAGTTGTTTTATCACCAGAAAAACTTAGTCTTAGTCTTAATATATTAGGGGAAAAAAAGTCTAACTTGAATAATATCTGCAAACTAAATAAATAAATGGGAAACCTAAATAAAAATACCATGCTCACACACTCACAGGCTTCACTCACCCAGAACACATCACTTCTCCCATTATAACTATGTTATCTAAAACCTGAAATTCTATTGCCTCCAATTTCCTGGCTACCTTCTACCCAGTTTAACGCAACAGAACACCAGGTTAAAGCCCTTCAATTTCTTTAAAACTCAGAATCAATGAGTCATATGCAATTTGAGGTGGGAGAGTTGATTTATATACTTTATTTCCTCAAAATGAATGTCATGTTTATTTCACTCAGTTCAACTCAGCAGACCTTTCTTGATGGGCTACTAGGACACGAGGCCCTGGCACCTGCAGAAGTTTTCCAAGCTCTGTTTCCCCCTTAGCTGTTATTATGTGAGTAGAAATGCATACTAGTATTCTGTAGCGTTGAAACATATAACATGAACATTTCTATCTGCAGAAGTTGTCCAAGCTCTGTTTTCCCCCTTAGCTGTTATTATGTGAGTAGAAATGCATACTAGTATTCTGTAGCGTTGAAACATATAACATGAACATTTCTATCTGCAGAAGTTGTCCAAGCTCTGTTTCCCCCTTAGCTGTTATTATGTGAGTAGAAATGCATACTAGTATTCTGTAGCGTTGAAACATATAACATGAACATTTCTATCTGCAGAAGTTGTCCAAGCTCTGTTTCCCCCCTTAGCTGTTATTATGTGAGTAGAAATGCATACTAGTATTCTGTAGCATTGAAACATATAACATGAACATTTCTTTTTTTTTTAATATTTTATTTTATTTATTTATTTATTCCCTTTTGTTGCCCTTGTTTTTTTATTGTTGTAGTTATTATTATTGTTGTCGTCGTTGTTGGATAGGACAAAGAGAAATGGAGAGAGGAGGGGAAGACAGAGAGGGGGAGAGAAAGACAGACACCTGCAGACCTGCTTCACCGCCTGTGAAGCGACTCCCCTGCAGGTGGGGAGCCGGGGTTCGAACCGGGATCCTAATGCCGGTCCTTGTGCTTTGCGCCACCTGCGCTTAACCCGCTGCGCTACAACCCGACTCCCAACATGAACATTTCTATCTATAGAAAAAAAGAGTAACTTCATCTTACTCTGTCTAATGTAGCACAGAAGACAATGTGATTGCTTTCCATAACAGAATGACAAAGCATTGCGTGAACCCAGGAGAAAACAAGATGTGAACTTGGATGTGGGAGGGTCTGCTGCCATGCTGACTTGTGCATGGCTGGTCATTTCCAACAGATAATTGTGGACAGTGAAAGCATCAGGACACGCAGAAAAACACGTAAAGATAACAAAGCTGAGAGCATGAGACAATGGGATCTTCTAGGAGTTCAGAATCTCAGGAAGCAAGCATACCAGCAGATGTGCTTTCTGTCATGGAGGAAATGATTTTAAATTTTCTACAGTGGCTCAAAAGTTTAAAATTCTTCTGTGCTACATTAGACAGAGCAAGATGAAGTTACTCTTTTTTTCTGCAGATAGAAATGTTCATGTTATATGTTTCAACGCTACAGAATACTAAGTGTACATTTCTACTCACATAACAGCTAAGGGGAGAAAGAGCTTGGGAAACTTCTGCAGCTAGCTAAAGAGGCTAAGTTGTTTGTTTTTGGTTTTGTTTTACCTGGAAAATGTAGAACTGTTATTTCTGGAAAACAGATGACGGGTCTGATGAAAACATCTTTCATTTAGTCAATAAGAACGTCCACCCACATATTCCACCCATGCTAAACGATCGATGGGAATGGAGTTTTACCTACACAGACTAAAAATAGTAGTGCCAAAAATAGGAAGGACCGTTGAGAACCTATACAAAATATTCATTTAGAAGATGTTTTCAGCAGAACACTTGTGCAAAACTGTGTTTACTGGGCGTGCCCCTTCATTGCGAAGATATAAATTAGCTGAACATGCTCAGTATTCATGACCGGTGGGCTTATTCTGTGTCTCTCCTTCTTCTTCTAGCATTTGCCCTTCTTCCGTAGCCAGTCAACAGCGTCACGTTGAGCCTGATGTAAAGTTTCGAGACCTCCTTTGAATCTGGAGAGGTGGCAGTCGTTGACTATGTGGGTCATAGTCTGTCTGGAGCCGCAGGGGCAGTTCGGGTCGTCTCTGGCTCCCCAGCGATGGAACATAGCGGCGCACCGGCCATGGCCTGTTCGATAGCGATTGAGGAGTGTCTCTCCTATTAGGGAACACTAATCCAGGAATCACAGACATATTTGTGATGCATCAATTATGATGCTGTTCTCAGAGAAAACAAGGAAAATGAAGTGATTGCATTCACTACAGCTCTTAAAAACACAATCTCACTCATCACCCAATCCAGTAGGGTCACTACAGTGTGTGGCAGAAAAGGCAGCACGGCAGTTTTATTTGGACAGAGTGTCCACTGGCCGCAGGTTAATTAGTAATAGCCAAAATAGAGCTACTCAAGAGTTGAGATCTTCTGGAAGAGTAGATTACACACTGATTCCAAAGATTTAGAAAAAAAAAATAGACTTGAAAATGTCTCATAATAGACTGGGAGTATGGCTCGACCTACCAACGCCCATGTTCAGCGGGGAAGCAGTTACAGAAGCCAGACCTCCCACCTTCTGTATCCCACAATGACCCTGGGTCCATACTCCCAGAGGGACAGAGAATGGGAAAGCTGTCAGGGGAGGGGATGGGATACGGAGCTCTGGTGGTGGGAACTGTGTGGAGGTGTACCCCTCTTATCCTATGGTCTTGTCCGTGTTTCCATTTTATAAATTAATTAATTATTTTTTTTTAAAGAAAGAAAATGTCTCATAAAAGACAGCATGAGGGCATACTGGTCTAAATAAAATATATTATTAATTTCAACTGTTTCATTTTACTCAGCTGAGGAACATTCACATCAGATGTCCATAAATAGAGGCTTACATCTAACTCAATACTTAAAAGACTCTGTTCATAGTAAGCTATCTGAAAATTCCTCAGACACACCTGAATCATCGAGGAAAATGCTCAAAAGCATCAGCAGCTCTAGGACATAAAGTCTTTTCTCTCTTCCTTTTATTCATTTTTCATTTATTTAATTTTTATTTATAAAAAGGAAGTATTGACTAAACCATAGGATAAGAGGGGTACACCTCCACACAGTTCCCACCACCAGAACTCCATATCCCATCCCCTCCCCTGACAGCTTTCCTATTCTCTATCCTTCTGGGAGCATGGACCCAGGGTCACTGTGGGATGCAGAAGGTGGAAGGTCTGGCTTCTGTAATTGCTTCCCCGCTGAACATGGGCGTTGACAGGTGGATCCATACTCTCAGTCTGCCTCTCTCTTTCCCTAGTGGGGTGGGTCTCTGGGGAAGCAGGGCTCCAGGACACATTGGTGGGGTTGTCTTCCCAGGGAAGTCAGGTTGGCATCCTGCTAGCATCTGGAACCTGGTGGCTGAAAAGAGTTCTCATACAAAGCCAAACAAATTGTTGACCAATCATGAACCTAAAGGCTGGAATAGTGCAGATGAAGAGTGGGGGGGGGGTCTCCATTTTATAGATAGCTAGTAGGCATATTTAGTTACATCCCAAAGGGCCTGTGGCTATACTAGTTGGTTTTTTTTTTCCCTGAGCCTGAAATCTGATATGCATGTGGACCCAAGTTATTGTCTGGGGAGATGATGTCATGGGGGAAGAGAGTAGCTCCCTAATATGGGGAAGGGGTATAAATATTGTTGACTATAAACCCCATTGATTTGATGTGATCTGGGCCCATAATTAGCTTAGAAGCCTATGTGACCTCTGCATCCCTGTAGATCTGAGCTCACATTCTGTGGTCATGAGTAGGAACATTCCAAGCTGCCCCAGTATCAGGAGCCATCTTCCTCAGGTGTAGCATAGAGTATGTTGTCCAGCTTCCATCGGAGGATAGAACATTCTCTACCATTGTTGATCCAAGTTAAGGGCAAGGTCATATGGGGACCCACAAAGGGGTCTGTTTTGTTTTTCCTGATAGAGATGGCCGGTAACAATGGAGAGAGGGATTTATTCGAGGTCTAGGCCCATCATGTCTATTTGGGAATCTCAGGACTCCCCAATTAGGGCCCCAGCTGATGGAGGAACATAAAGTCTTACCCTTGTATATGGGAAAGAAATACCAGTAAGATATTTATAAGATTCAGTCATTTATATGCTGATTTAAATGTACTCTCTTTAGATTCAGTTACCACACCCTAATTCTAAGGCATTTAATCATTTATCCCATTGTTTGTTCTGCTTCCTGCCTGGACCTAACCCCCTTTTTAATTTTTATCTATTTGTTTATTTATTTATTTATTTTTGCCTCCAGGATTATCACTGGGGTTCAGTGCCTGTACCACGGATCCACTGCTTCTGGAAGCTATTTTTCCCATTTTGTTGCCCTTGTTATTACTGTTGTTGCCATTGTTGTTATTGTTGTTGGATAGGACAGAGAGAAATGGAGAGAGAAGGGGAAGACAGAGAGGGGTAAGAGAAAGACAGACACCTGCAGACCTGCTTCATCGCCTATGAAGTGACGCCCCTGCAGGTGGGGTGTTGGGAGCTTGAAACAGGATCCTTACTTATGCTTCAAGCCATGTGCGTTAACCCATTGCGCTACTGCCCAGCCCCCTTTTATTTTTATTGTTATTGTACTCATTTATTGGCTAGAGACAGAAATTGAGAGGTAAGGGGAAGATCGAGGAGAGAGTCGGAGAGACACCTGCAGCCCTGCATCAGTGCTTATGAAGCTTCCCCCCTGCAGGTGGGGACCAGGGGCTTGAACCCAGGTCCCTGTACATTATAGCATGTGCACTCAACCAGATGCACCTCTGCTGGCCTCCTTAAACCTTCCTCTTTGTATCTTGACTTCCTGATGTTTTGTAAGCTTTGTGGATATAAGGACTCGGGACCTGAAGAAAGGACTTTTGCTAAACCTTTCCACTCCTAGAGTGCAGAGAAAGTCATCTCCGGGCGCTCGGTCGGGCACTGGACTCATCTTTCTGAGTGATCTTGTGGGTACCCGACAGACACTGCAGACGCTAGAGACCAGCCCCCACAATGTAACATCACTGTGTAATGTGGAGGCTACGGTGACTGAGACTGCCTGTGCATGTGCACACACCTGTGGCAGGTGATGCTACCCAAAGAGATGCAACATCACCTCTCTGACACTCAGTTCTCACTTTTTAGAAGAAAGAGGAAAATGACTCTCATTGAGTCGATGCCAAGACAAGTGAAGAATGTACAGGCAAGGGCTCTGTGACCCAAGACACACGAGTGAACACAAGTGAGTGCTATGGATGAGTTCTTGTGAAAAGTTTGCACAACGGATTGAGCCGGAAGGGCAGGCGGTGGGGCACCTTGTTAGTCACACACATTAGGGTGCACAAAGACGCAGGACTGAGCCCCCGGTCCCCACCTGCAGGGGGAAAGCTTCACAAGTGGTGAAGAAAGGCTCTAGGGGTCTCTCTGTCTCTCTCCCTCTCTATCTCCCTCTTCCCTCACAATTTCCCTATGTCTATCAAAAAATAAAAATAAATAAAAACATATTTAATGAATCAAGTTTGTAAATATAACACTGACATTCTCCAACATAAGATCTTAATGCGTCAAACAAAACTAAGCATGGGGTTCCCCTGTGAGCCATTCAATGCTTTTCATTCTTATCAGTTTGAAGTGTCAAACATACCAGATCATCTAACAGCCTCCAAGATGTATGAACCCTCCAAGGGCAGGCTAGCATTCTGTACGCATGCTCAGGGGATAAAGTAAGGTGTGGTCTTCCTCTCACTAAGCCTGGCGTGGCATCTGTGAAAGGACTGTCCACTAGGAATGAACTTACAAATTCAGAATTGGAAGTAAATAATCAGCCAGCTGGAAATAGGGTTTGTAGTCACTACTGATTGGTAAACATTGCAATTTTCTAACCTATCACAAAAAATATATATAAATGGACCCTTAGTTAGAAAAAAACTAATATCCCTAAGCTAAGAAATACACCCTGTTTTCAACAGTTTCTAGGAAAGGTAAAATCTCCAGGACTATGAGGCTGTGATCAATGGGAAAGTAAAGAATAAAGATCCCTATACATCAAGCAAAAGTGCTTCGCCTTCCTCACACTGTGGGGCACAGGAAATGCACTGCATCTCCGAGCACAGCCTCCCTCAGGAGCCAAGCAACTTTGCCTAGCCTCCAGCCTCAAAGCCTGACACATCATCTCACCCTTGACAGTTTACTCTGCTAACATCCAAACAGTGGGAGTGTTCAAACACATCAAGGCCCAGAACTGGTATGTGTGTTATTTCTCTGCCACAACCCACTGAACTGTTGCTGCTTCCTTGGCAACTTCTCAGTCTTTCCTCAAGGATCAGCTAGTGTTACTTCCCCCAGGAATCTATCTCTGGTGTATTTTGCAATACTCAGATTTGTATTAACAAACTAACATTCATTCCTAGGGTGCAAGCTAGTCAAGTTATTACAGAAAATAACTTGAAGTTTCCTCATGAAATTAAAAACAGAATGACCATGTGATCCATTCTGGGATGTGCACCCACAGCCAACAGCATCATCACCTCAAGAGGTACATGCTCTTCCATGTTCAAGCAGCAGTGGCAGTGACAGCTTGACCGCAGATATTCACACGGAGGAGAACATATATGCAGCAGTAAAAGAAGTGCAAGAAAAGACAGCAAAGATACCACAGGAGAAGTAAACCTCTCCAGTAGCTAGAGGAGCCATCTTAACTTTCTTTTATTGCCGCCAGGATTATCACCTTTGCTCAGTGCTGACACTAGGAACCCAGAGCTCCATGTGGTCATTTCCCCCCATTTTTGTCCCTTTGTTTTCTTTCTATTTGATTTGGCAAGACAAAGAGACCGTCAAGTGGGGAGGGGTAGATTAAGAGGAATAGAGAATTAAAGGCAGATTTCTCTACTAGTTAGCAGGAGTAGATTAAGAGGAATAGAGAATTAAAGGCAGATTTCTCTACTAGTTAGCAGGAGTAGATTAAGAGGAATAGAGAATTAAAGGCAGATTTCTCTACTAGTTAGCAGGAGTAGATTAAGAGGAATAGAGAATTAAAGGCAGATTTCTCTACTAGTTAGCAGGAGTAGATTAAGAGGAATAGAGAATTAAAGGCAGATTTCTCTACTAGTTAGCAGGAGTAGATTAAGGGGATTAGAGAATTAAAGGCAGATTTCTCTACTAGTTAGCAGGAGTAGATTAAGGGGATTAGAAAATTAAAGGCAGATTTCTCTACTAGTTAGCAGGAGTAGATTAAGAGGAATAGAGAATTAAAGGCAGATTTCTCTACTAGTTAGCAGGAGTAGATTAAGAGGAATAGAGAATTAAAGGCAGATTTCTCTACTAGTTAGCAGGAGTAGATTAAGAGGATTAGAGAATTAAAGGCAGATTTCTCTACTAGTTAGCAGGAGTAGATTAAGAGGATTAGAGAATTAAAGGCAGATTTCTCTACTAGTTAGCAGGAGTAGATTAAGAGGAATAGAGAATTAAAGGCAGATTTCTCTACTAGTTAGCAGGAGTAGATTAAGAGGAATAGAGAATCAAAGGTAGATTTCTCTACTAGTTAGCAGGAGTAGATTAAGAGGAATAGAGAATTAAAGGCAGATTTCTCTACTAGTTAGCAGGAGATTTTGTGGTTTTTACCTGGCACAGAGAAAGTTAAGATATGATTTGCATTTCACAATTTACACAGTCTATTTTGCATCTATTTGGTTTTGCTATCACATATCTGGCCATGTCAATTTTCCTCAGCCAGAAGCAGTCAGACATTACATCACAAGTGTCCCATGGTCACAATCTTCCATTTCATCTTTCCTCATGATGCTAACTCACCTTAGGTCAAAATGTTAAGCTGAGCAGGATTTGGGACTGACTGTAATTACATATTAAATTTTTGTTTCCACTAATTCTAACTAACCAGTTACCAAAAAAGGAAATTAAAAAAAAAAAAAGCACAAAACTAACTGAGGATTCATGAATTTTCTCCTCTGTCATGCTGCAGAGACCTTACACAGGCTCCCCATGAGGGAAATTCCACACGTGAAGCTCTGCCATTCTTTCTGTCTGGCTTTCTACCATAGCAGGGAGACTTCCTTCACTGAGGCTGGGGCCAAGCTCAGCCCTGGGCTGCACACATAGTAAAAGCAGGTGCTGCTAAAGTGAGCTTTGGGGAGGCCCTGCTAGTCTTATGTTTAGATTTCCATCTGGTCTTTCTCATGTAAGTGTATCCACATTATCTTTAGACTTGTTGGAAAGAAAGTTGCAATGCTCTTTGACAAAGCTAATACTTGATTCGGTAGGCTGTGACTTGCAAGGCAGTCACCCACACTTAAACATCCTGCAAGCCATTAAAGAAGCAAGGACAGTAAGGAGAAAAATACTGTGAGACTTTGGGTAACTGGCTGTGGTACATGGTGCCAAAGCAAAGGGTTCTGGGAAAGAAGGGGAAGTGATGGCGTGAAAGGCTCTGGGTTCCTGGTGTGTGATGGTGGGAAGAGTTTCAAACACCTGCTGTGGGGAGATGAGAGGTTGTACCTATGTGCCAACAACCACCATCCCTCTAATAAAGTGGAGAATAATAATAATAGCAGTGATGAAATCCTGCAAGTTGCAGTGAAATGCCCCCTAAGTTGTAAATACCAACTTCCTTTATTAAGATTTTCGTTTTATTTATTTATTTATTTATTATTGGTTAGAGACAGAGAGAAATTGAGAAGGGGGAGATAGAGAGGGAGAGAGACAGAGAGACACCTGCAACCCTGCTTCACCACTCATGAAGCTTTCCCCCTCTCTTTTCTTTTAATATTTATTTATTCCCTTTTGTTGCCCTTGTTGTTTTATTGTTGCAGTTATTATTGATGTCATCATTGTTGGATAGGACAGAGAGAAAGGGACAGAGGAGGGGAAGACAGAGGGAGAGAGAAAGACAGACACCTGCAGACCTGCTTCACTGCCTGTGAAGTGACTCCCCTGCAGGTGGAGAGCTGGGGCTCGAACCAGGATCCTTATGCCGGTCCTTGGCACTTTGCACCACCTGCACTTAACCTGCTGAGCAACCGCCAGACTCCCAAACACCTACTTTCTTAATCCCCTTCTTCTTATCTCCCAGGAAACCTCTGAAGAAAAATGAATTTAGTAAAGTAAAAACTGGCTTCCGATTTTACTTTCTATCTTCTCATACACCCAAGAAATAAATAATAAACTTTCATGTTTGCTGAGCTGAGACTAGTGTTTTAATCACTTTCTGATCTACATTATAAAGGACAGGAAATCCAAATTTTCAAGTTCATATATTAAATTATTTAAATTCTTGTGAAAGACAGAGCAATGTAAGCAGTATATCTACATTAACACATGGTTTTACCGCCACCAGGATTATCTGCAGGCATTGGTGCCTGAACAACCACTCTCAGTGGCTATTTATTGTTGTTGTTAGATGGTGAGAAGGAGAGGGAGTGAGAGAGACAGTGAGAGAAAGAGAAGAAGAAAGAGAGAGAAGGAGGGAGAGGGGAGAGGGAGAAGGAGAAGGAGAGGGAGAGGGAGAGAGAGGGAGTGAGAGAGAGAGGGGAGAAAGAGAAGGAAGGAGAAGGGAGAGGGAGAAGGAGAGGAAGAGGAGAGGGAGAAAGAGAGAAGGAAAGGGAGTGGGTGGGGAAATGGAGAGGGAGGGGAAAGGGAGAGGGGAGGGGGAGGGGAGAGGGAGGGAGAGGGAGGGGAGGGGAGAGGGAGAGAGAGGGGGAGAAGGAGAGGGAGAGGGAGAGGGAGACCAGCATCACTGCTCCTCCAGTCTGGAAGCTTTCCCTCTGCCAGGCACAGGGTGGGGCTGGGGGCTTGATCCTGGGATTTCATGCTGTTACCATGACCCAGCCCCCTCTAGATTAACACAAATTTAAAATAGTAGAAACTAGTTGAAATCAGAACTGGTCATGTTTGGAATGACCTCTGTCTTGATCCATTTACTGTGGCTTTTGTCACTGTAGACATAAACGACAGACTTAATGCCATATCTTCATAAACTGGCCATAATGTCTACATTTACGACAGCAAAACATTTTTGTAGTTTCAGTTGTATCTGTAATAGCCACTGTGGCTCCACTAGGACAAATGGCACAGGATAAATTGAAATTTTTTACCAAACACTGAAAATTTGAAGTTAGAGCAAACTTTACTAATAATTCCCCTACAGACCTAAGAACTTAAAGGTCAGGTGTATTTTATTTTCTCCAATTCAGTATCCTAAAAATAAATGACAGATATATTCCCCCTCTGAAACTTAATTACCCTCTGGAGACCAGCAGGTTAGTGGAAAGTGTCATTTAGAGCCTCTGGGGAATTTGGAACACCTTTAATTTGCATTGCTTCTTTGTAAAAAGAATTCAAATTTTAACAGTTTTTTTTCTCCCAGAAAAGGTCACAATCTATCATTAGAAGCTTGAATGAGAAATGGCAATATGGATACTTTCTATGATAAAAGTTAGTGGGATTGGAAATAAATAACTTATTGACATTTAAAGAACTCATTTTTAAAACAGAGGGTGCTGTGGCCTGTCAGGTTAGCACTTTGCTCATTAGTGGGTCTTCATCCTTTTCCAGAGTCTCTAAGTTAGAAGGGGCAGTAAAGGTCACCTGCAGCATCAGCTGGCGTCTCCAGCACTTCCTTCCTCCGTGGTACAGGCTGCTCTGTATTTCCTCAGATCACTTCCACAGTCCATGAGCACTCTCGTCTGCATGATGAGCACTGAATATCCAATTACGCAGTAACTTTTATTTCTGTTTCATAGGAAACAGTATTTTTTTTAATTTTCTTTATTGGGGAATTAATGTTTTACATTCAACAGTAAATACAATAGTTTGTACATGCATAACACTTCCCAGTTTTCCATATAACAATACAACCCCCACTAGGTCCTCTGTCATCCTTCTTGGATCTGTATTCTCCCCACCACCCACCCACCCCAGAGTCTTTTACTTTGGTGCAATACGCCAGTTCCAGTTCAGGTTCTACTTGTGTTTAGAAAACAGTATTTTTAAGACTATAATTTCTATTTGTAATTCCTTTAACTCCTTTACCTGTCAATTTCTGGTTATTATTAAAATGTCTCCAATACAATATTTTGAAGTGCAATTAAGATGAAACAAGCTTATGCTTATTCGAGAAGTTGGTTTAAAATGCACTAGTCAGACCCTTCACTAACGTGTTTTCAAAATGTGTATGTTTATGTATTTCAATTAAAGTCACATAAGGTGAAAATGGTAATCTAATGACAAAAAGTTACCATGCAACTCATGGCCATGGTGACTACAGGGAGGTCTGTTGTTAAAATTCGGGGCTCCAGCTGGCCGGGCTAGCTTCACGGGCAGGTAACAGAGACTCGAGGTCACACGGCTGGGCAGGGAAGCTGTATTTCTTTATTCAGGAACAACGATTCATAAACTAACCCAAACTAATCACCAAACAGAACTCTGTTGCCTCTTTCCCCCGTGGCGGCACCAAGCACTCTCGAACTCTGGAACTCTGGAACTCTCTCCAAGTTCCTTGGGGCGGGGACAAGCGGCCCACGGAAACTAGCAGGACTGAACCAATTTTCTTGGCAGGGGGAGAGCATACAACAGAGGTCCTCTCCACCCCAAGTATTACCTGAATTTAAGTGTTTTACCCCATCAGTTGTTATCTCTGGTCTTTAGCCCTTCTCTGTGGTTTTTTATTTGCCTCCAGATATAAAGGATTGACGGATGTAGTAGGTGATTTCAAACAGACACTTTCCCCCCAGGGGTAAGGGGCAGTAATGGTAGAATCTTAGAGGTGATCATCTACACTTAGAATTCACTTCCATAATACTGGACATGATATACCCCAAATCTTGGCCCTCACAACCAGTCACCACGAGAACCCTCAGAAACGGAAGATGTTTAATTGACTTGACAAATATTTGTTTTGATCTAATTCAAAAGTAGGTGCTGTGCTAAGCATTTGGGTAAAAGGTGAATGAAGCGTGATGTCCACTGTCAGAGAGCTCGCTCATACGCAGCAGGACTGGCAGGTAGACGGCGAAGCACTGATTGTGTGCACCCGTGAGTACAGTATAGGGGCTGCTATGCCCACCTCCAACCAGGGAAGTTAAGAGCAAGTGGATTCTTCATGATTATGTTTGAAATGATAAAATCAAGATAATCAGGAAAATCGAAAGGAAACAGACATTCTCATCTGATCGTGTAACTGAGAATCTACTTTAGAGCCAGAAATACTGGGTATCTCAGAGTCAACCAACATCTTTACGCTGCAGTTGAGAAATCAGTATTTGGGGGAACCATTCCACCATTAACTATCTCATGACATATGATTCATATCTGTTTATACTAATGCAAATATTATTTCTAAACTTAAAAGGGGGGGGGTAAGGCCAGGCAGTGGTGCACCTAACCTTGTTGTTTTTTTATTGTTGTTGTAGTTATTGTTGTTGTTATTGATGCTGTCAGCATTGTTGGATAGGACAGAGAGAAATGGAGAGAGGAGGGGAAGACAGAGAGGGGGAGAAAAAGACAGACACCTGCAGACCTGCTTCACTGCCTGTGAAGCGACTCCCCTGCAGGTGGGGACCCGGGGTTCGAACCGGGATCCTTACGCTGGTCCTTGTGCTTTGTGCCACGTGCACTGAACCTGCTGTGCTACCACCCACCCCCCCTATTTTTTATTTTATTTTAATTTTTTTAACTTTATTTTTCCCTTTATTTTGTTGCCCTTGTTTATCATCACTGTTGTTGTTATTATTGTTGTTATTGCTGTCATTGTTGTTGAATAGGACAGAGAAAAATGGAGAGAAAAGGGGAAGAGGGACAGAGAGGGGGAGAGAAAGACAGACACCTGCAGACCTGCTTCAGAAATACGAAATCAATTTTCCTTGCCCTCAAGCCTTTGTTTATGCTCTGCACTTGCGTCATTTTCCATTAGGAAAACTTGGACCAGCTGTGGTGCATTACGCCAAAACAAAGGACTCGCTGGAAAGAGAGGGGGCCTAGTGCATAATGGTCGAAAGTACCCAGGTTGGGGGAGAGTGTGTCTTGCAGACACATATCATGGAAAGATGAGAAATTGTACCTTCGTGTCCATAACTCTACTGTAACAATTAACCCCCAAAATAAACTGGGTGGCAAAAAGGTTAAATCTTACCTCTGGACTCAGAAGAAGAAAGGGAGAACTGCTAAGGGAAGGGGAGGGCCTAGGCCCCTGAGGAGACAGGATGGTAGTTTGCATGAGGATGCCATATACTGACACACACCTAGCTTGGAGAAATGTGCAAGTGTACGCTTGTGACAACAAAGAATCCTGTAAGTGTATGTTTCCTCAATCAAGTGTTGTTGAGATTGGGGGGGAATCTACCCTGCAGGCACAAAGACAGGTTAACAGTTATGCAGAAGATTTCCCTGACAGCTGCTACCAGGGCCCACACTCCATCCCTCCCTCCCACCCCACCTCCACCCTACCCACCCTAGGAAACAGAGTTGCTTTGTGTTAAAAGAAAAAAAGAAGGGAGGAAGAGGGAGCCGGAGAGAGGAGAGGGGGCGGGGAGAGGGAGGGGAGGACAGGGGACCAGGACAGGAAAGGAAAGCCTAACCTCCATCAGCCTCAGTCGAGAGTATTCTGACCTCCGCCCTATTTTACTTAGTTCACCCAGGGTGCTGGAGGCACGTTCCAGGAGGGGTCTCCTCAGCCTCAGCATCTAGACAGACACCTGTAGACTCTCCCGTTGTTCCTCTGGCTGTAGGAAGTTTCCCATGGCAGCCAGGTAACCCAGCAGGAAGAGACTGGCTGAGAGAGCACTTTCCTTGCAAGTGTGAGGCCGGTGGGTTGCAGGTTCCATTCCAGCTCTGTGTGTGCTAGAGGGCTGCTGGTCCCCCCAGCCCCTCTCAAACAAATCGGTGGTTTAGGGGGAAAAAAAAAGTGAATTTACCTTCAGAACAGCCTACCGACACTCGCACACGCTCTGACCAAATGCCGCCCTCTGTTTTGAATCTACATCTAGGCCACTCCACTGACAACACACGTCTGGCTACACTCGCACCGCCTCCAATCCTAATCAGCAGGCTGTCAGGTAGCGTTACTTGCCCAATAGAAACTATTCCTTTCCCCGTGATGCTTTGATGCATGTGTTACTGTCGACTTTGCTTTCCATCATCACACACGCATTTTCCTTGCATTGAGCTTCTTTCATCCTTGTACGTCCTTCTGGTCCTGCCCTCGTGTCAGTGGGGCCTAAGGACTTGCTCTCTTCCCAGGACTGAATGACACACCTTTCTTGGACTCTGGAATGACTTCATTTTACCACTACTTCTGCTTCTTAATAACTGTTTGCTCAATTGTGTGACTTTCCAGGAATCTCTGTGCTTACGGGTGAAGATTTTTCCTCTTGGTATTCTCACAGAACACACTGCCTGACGTGGAGCACGGAAAGCTTGCCTCTGCACTACACTTCAGTAAGTCACCTCTGTTGCCTTATGACACGGTGTAACTTAGAACTTTCTGATTCAAAAGTCCTTTTCTTTCTTCTCATCTTCTTATCTCCTTGGTATTTCAGAGAACTGAAGAAATGGCAGCTAACACCTGTTTGGAAATAGCGCAGATGCAAATGTGATTCTAAATGGATAGATGCATGCCTTCCGCTTTCAGTGTGTCCTCAGAATCTTAACGCTCAGTCCCCACATGTGCTAGATGGTATTCCTCCCCAGTTTATCTGCCCATACCCTCGCCCTGCTTCTCTAAGGATCGGCTCACAGCAAATATGTGACTGTCCTGATGATACTGGCGGCATCATGCACTGTGCGTTTACCGACAGGATATGAGTAAAAATAAAACCTGTTCACACCACTATATGGTTGATTGCCTATCCCATAAAAGAAAAGGCATTTTACAACCAAAATCCTCAAGAAAACCAAAAAACTTAGGACCATAACTAAACTTTGCTCATAGTCCAAGACAGGGGCCAAAGTAACTGATCTGTACAATGGAACAAAGAAAAAAAGATCAAGAGTCCAGGCGTTGGAGCACATCACAGCGCACAAGGCCCTGGATTCAAGCTCCCAGTCCCCACCTGCAGAGGGAAAGCTTTGCAAATGGTGAAGCAGGGCTACAGGTGTCTCTCTGTCTTTCTCCCTCTCCATCTCCCCCTTCCCTCTCAATTTCTGGCTAGCTCTACCCAATAAATAACTAAATACAATAACTTTTTTTAAATCGTTGTTATTTTAAACAACTGAGATTGAGTGAAACCTGACTCAACTATTATATTTGATATATTCTTACTCTCTTATTTACAAATTAAAAGACCCTTGTGAAAAACAATACAAAGATGGACAAAATCCTACTTACATGACACATTCTCAGTCAAATAAAGACTTCGAAAATATCACAAAAATAAATGATTTTTATGTTACAATTCAATGATACTTTATTGTGTTTGGATTAGTTCGTATTGATCATTATTTTCTATTAATTGAAATGTCTACATTTATATGCCAAGTCTTTCTTCTTTTTAAGTCTTTTTTAATAGACTTTATTCAGCGAAAGAATGTTGATAATAAATATGAGAGGAATATTTCACTTCTGTAGTACTCCACATTCTCATAGCAGTTTGTGGATTCACTATACCTCAAGAGACTAAAGTCATCGCTATTAACTGGACCGTTTAGCATCACAAATTGACCAGAATGCTCTTTCAACCTACTTCCTCGATGCTTCAACGAATCACTTTAAAACTCACTGTGTCCAGTCACCGTTTCCCTTACCTGAGAGAGAAGAGGGAAAAGGAAGGACACCCGGAAGCTGTAACAGGTGTAGTTGTGGCTTAGAAAGGAAGTGAAAGTAGAGCCTCAGAAGTGAATAAAAATAGGATGGATGACGCCCACGTGGGGTCAGTGCCTCTGCCCAGACGGCCCTCGCGCTGCTCTGGTGTGTGTGCTTTTATTTTCCTCATCAGAACTTGAGACCATCAGGGTGGGAAAAACATGTGAAGACTATTTACATAGAGCTGGAAGAGAGGAAAGCCTTTAACAATGGAATAAAATCACTACTTTGAGCCTTTAAAATACAAAAATAAAGTCACAGGACATATACTCAATGGAGTACTACTCTGCAGTTAAAAAGATTAAAATATGCCCTTGGGGGCTAAATGGATGTCACTGGCAGTAATTATGATCAATGAAGCAAGGAAGTGAATGGTGACTACACTATGGCTTCACATAAAGGGAATATAGGGAATTAAAAAATATAAACTTGAAAGGAGTCAGGCGGTAGCGCAGTGGGTTAAGCGCACGTGGTGTGAAGTGCAAGGACTGGTTTGAGCCCCCGGCTCCCCACCTGCAGGGGAGTCACTTCATAGGCGGTGAAGCAGGTCTGCAGATGTCTGTCTTTCTCTCCCCCTCTCTGTCTTCCCCTCCTCTCTCCATTTCTCTCTGTCCTATCCAACAATGACATCAATAACTACAACAATTAAACAGTAAGGGCAACAAAAGGGAATAAATAAATATTGTAATATATATATATATATATATATATATATGTAAACTTGAAAAAGAATAGTCAACCCATATCTATGACCTTAGGAGAACTATGAAAGTTACTGCTGGAGGGGAATGAGAACACAGAACTTTGATAGTAGGAATGATTTGGAATTACACCCCTATTATAATCTTGTACATGACTATTTAATCACCAATAAAAAATTCCATGCATTCTGCTAAAATAAGATGTGACTATGTTGTGTTTATATTTCCTGCCCCAAATATTACATCAATTGTTATTTCAATTGTTATTTCAGGGTTCCTTTAGTAAAATAATGAAATCATTTTAATGAATAATTAAATGAAATTCAGACAACAAAATTAATATGTCAGGCTTATTCGCAAATTTTATTGTATTGAACTAGAAAGATCCATATTACTTTAACATCAAGAATGAATGCTGGGATGGGGGTGACAGCATAATGGTTATGCAAACAGACTCTCATGCCTGAGGCTCCTAAGTCCCAGGTTCAATCCCCTGCACCACCATAAGCCAGAGCTGAGCAGTGCTCTGGTGTTTCTGTGTGTCTCTCTCTCTGCATCTCTCTCAAAAATAAAAACAATTAATAAAAAGATTTTTTAAAAAATGAATGAATGCTGGCACGCACTTCTGTTCTGACACAACAACATTCCCTCTTAAATCTTTGATTTTCTAGAAAATCTTAGTTTCTCTACGATGTGGAAAATCCTGATTTTAATAGTCATGAAAGTTGGGGTCCTCACACCCAGATATCAAGTTCTACTACATATATGGCCACTGGAATCAAAGCTGCTTGGCAGTGGGACAAAAACAGACACACTGAGCAGTAGACCACAACTGAGAGCCCAGACAGAAGTACCCACACCTATGGACATCTAGCTTTAGACAAGGGACCCAAACTAGTCAACGGAGAAAGGAGACAGAGCTGGAAGACGTAACATAACCAAAATGACCGCTCTCCCCAGAGTCATATACACATTTAATGCAATCTTCATCAAGGCCCCACCAAACTTCTGTAAGATAATAGAACTCAAACCTATAAAAGTTTGTTTGGAACCAGAAAATACCTACTGTATTGTAGGACTATTGCAATCAGAAGTGTGATCGAGAGACAAAAACTGATACACAGGCCAGTGACACAGAGGCCAGAAGTAAGTCCACATACCTTCAGACATCTGGTTTTTTACAAGGGGGTGGGTCAAGACATTAAATGGAGAAAGGAGAGTCTCATCAACAAATGGTGATAGGAAAATTGGGTTGAAACCTGAAGAAGAATTAAATTAAACCACTATATTTTCCCACACACTCCAAAGGTAAACTCCAAATGGACCCTAAACTAGATGCTAGATAAGAAACTACCAAATATTTAGAGAAAAATGTTTGCAGAACTGTTCTCTATATCAGCTTTATAAATATCTTCAAAAGCTTAAGTCCAGTTGCAAGGAAAGCAGAACAAAAATAACCCAGTAGGGCTACATCAGACTGAAACGCTTTGGCACAGCAAAAGAAACCGCCACCAAAGCAGAGACTTTCTGCAGACTAGGCGAACATCATTACATGCCATATGGAAGTCAAGGGGCTAATAGCCAAAATACAGGAAGTTAAAATGTTTGATTTTATGTAACATAGCTCATTTAGTAACAGCCATCTGAAGTTTAGAAGTCACCACCAATATCCTCCTGCCTTGAGGTTGGGTAGGGTGAATTTTGATAAACTTTTGAAGCCTTGCTTTCATCATTTGAAACATTATAACAAAGGGGACCTGAAGACACTTAAAAGGATGGAAGCAGAAATAAATATGTATATTTACATATAAAACATATAAAAAATGCCCACCAGGTCTGGCATAGTCAGAACCCAACAAATGAAAGCACTGATTTCTTTCTATAGCACTGAACTATCATGGGTACAAAATTCGGAGATTAGGTATTGTGTGAAAGGAAGAAACTGATATGCAAATACAGGATCTATGCGACTTTTAAGATTATGATTTGTTGTGCTGGTTATTGCTGAAGCAACAGGTGCTGCCACTATTATAATTACTGGATTTCACTTTGTTTATATAGTAGATGGTGGGGGTGGAGGGGGTTATGTTCCCTGTTACTCCCTTGAGCTGTTTTATACTCTGTGCAGTGTGTACATACGGCTTCTTTGTTAAGCTTTCAGTCTGAATTCAAGCTGCCGGGGTTTGGCTACTAGGTGGCAGTTGTGTTAGAAGAAGCAGGACTCAGTTTACCATCTGGCCATCAGTGGCCGCCTGTCACTTGTTAGTTGCCAGATGCCTCAAATCACTGTCTGAATGCAGGCCAGAGTTTGGGGAGGCAGACCAGACTTGTCTGGCAAATCCTCTGCTTCTGGTAAAATTCTACTGGAGTTGTCAAAGGAAGTCATGATACATCTTTCTACAATTCTCTATGTAGAAGTCATCATGACTTTTCTGACAACCCAGTACCATACAGTAGCATCAGAAGCAAGTAAGATCATGCTGTGTTTCCACCCCTCCTGGTTATTCAGTTTCTGTTTCTTTCTCCCTCTCAGTGAATGTGGAGAGAATTTAACTTCTGTTTCCAGATTTTATAACGTAAGTCTTGTGGATAATGTAAAAATTCAGTTTTATATTTCTCTGTTGTATTATCATCAACACTTATTTTTAAAATGCACTTCATCAAGGCTGGGTGGTGGTGGACCTAATTGAGCGCACATATTACAGTGTGCAAGGACCGGGGTTCAAGCCCCCGTCCCCCACCTTCACAAGTGGGGGAAGAAGGGCTGCAGGTGTCTCTCTGTCTCTCTCCCTCTCTATCTCCCCCTCCCCTCTAAATTTTGTCTCTACCCAAAATAAATAAGTAAATAAATAAATATTTATTTTTCCAGCAGACTATGATATAACTGCAGACAGTCCCCACAGTTCCATTAACCTCCTGCTTAGAAGACAGGAGAATAAAGTTAGCGTGCTGCCAAAAATCAGTCTCTATTTCTCATATGAATGCATTTCATTGTTCGGAAGCTGAGATCAGTTCAGAGTGGGGGTAGGCGCAGTACTGGGAGGAAAAGATCCACTTTGTGCCACATCGTCTACAACATGCCAGAAGCTATGTGGCTTCCCCTAACTGAAGTGATCCTAGTAACTGCTCCCACCCACCGTCACCACTAGCGTCCTGGCTACTAGTGTCAGACTGACTCCTTCCGCTTGCCAACATAACTCTGAGGTCATGCTCTCGGGTAACTGGAGAACTTTCTCCCTTGTCTATTGTAGTGCTGTGGATGCATGCACCACTTTTCAAAATAAAAGTAAGGTCAGAGGCATGGTCTCCATGCTTAGCCATAACCAAACACGTTTTGAAGGTTGCTTAAGTTCACATGTTGTTGTTGAATCCTTGAAGGATACTTCGCATGCTTCTACGCTGCTGAATTCAAGATCTTCAGGGATGTTTGCGCATGCTGACTTGGTTTCATTTTGGTTCTTGGCTGCTCTTGGTTTACTTTCATCACTCAGCACGGAGTGTGATGTGATCTAGTTGATAACTGACGGTGCCTACCAGCCCTATCTACCTGGTGGTGCTCTAATGGCTGACAGAATGGAATTTGGAGGTTCGACCCTTTGGAGGTAGTTAAGGTGAAGTCTGTCTTATTCAAGAGGAAGAAACACAGCTCTTTTTTTCCCTGAGGACAAGCCATGTGAGGACACAACAAGAAATCAGCCTATTTACACTCCATGGGGAGATGTCCAAAATGCACAAAAGTCATCATCACCTTGCTCTTCAGTCATCAACCTTCAGAGCTGTGAGGAATCAGTTTCTGTGGCTGCGTCCTACATTCCTGTGGTATCGGGTATCTGTAGCCTGAGCAGACAGATAGAGCCATCAGATTTACAGAAAAGAGCTTGAGAAGAAATTCCAAGCCCTAGTATAGTTTTCATAAAGAGATAATTTATGGGGGCCAGGTGGTGGTGCACCTGGTTGAGCACACATATTGCAGTGTGCAAGGCCCCGGGTTCGAAACCCCTGGTCCCCACCTGCAGGGGGAAAGCTTTGCGAGTGGTGAAGCAGGGATGCAGGTGTCTATCTCTCTCCCTCCCTGTTACCCCTTTCTTCTTGATTTCTGGCTGTTTCTATCCAATAAATAAAATAGAGATAATTTTAAAAAATAATTTATGCACATAAAGTACCCCTGAACTATGTTAACCTTTTAGAACATATATGTCAGTACTTCTTGAATAGAGAAGGCCTGAGGTCTCAAGTGACCCTTTCCCTTTCTGCCTTTTGGCAATGGTGAAATGATGTGATGTGTGGGAATGGTAAACACGTCCAGGCAGCTTCTAGTTGGGATGACAGCTGACAGTTCCAAGAAGACTCAATTAGCTAGATTCTTGAAAGGAAATGAGTGGAGCAAGTCTTTTGCTTTGTGTGAGCAATATTTCAAACAGCATTTTCCCCAGCAGGATGAACACACCACCTGAATTCTAGGCTTTAAAACTCAGACACTGAGTGAACTAAAACAAAGATAACATGAAAAAGTGCTTCCTATGCTGAGGTCTTGATGCACCTTCAAAGGAATTTCTTCTGAATAATACATCAAGTATCTAAGAACTCACATCTTAAACCTATAAAGAGATATATTGTAAAGAGAGAAATATCAAGAAAAGTAGTGATGTTCACTGTTATGAGAGGAGGCTCTTAGACAGGAAGCAAGTACAAAAACAAATTCCGGGGGGCCAGGCAGTGGGGCACATGGTTAAGTGCACACACTACAGTGCACAAGGATCCAGGTTCAAGCCCCTGGTCCCCATCTGCAAGGGGAAAGTTTCACGAGTGGTAAAGCAGGGCTGTAGGTGTCTCTCTCTCTCTCTCTCTCTCTCTCTCTCTCTCTCTCTCCCCCCTCTATCTCCCCCTTCCCTCTCAATTTCTCTCTGTCTCTATCCAATAATAAGTAAAAAATGAGGCATAAAAAAAAGAATTAAAAACAAATTCCAAATCTATCATTTGGGTATCATAAAGTTTTTCCTGCTTCCTGATCTCTGCAGTTCAAAGATTCAAGTCTGGTTCAGAAATATTATGGCTGAGATACTCACCCCCAGAAGTGCCTGTGAGAGAAGTGTATTGAGATGCATGTAAAAGAAAAAGCAAAGAAAGGACTGCTGATTGGCAGCCTATGAACTCTGGAAGACACACAGATGGCTCCAGAACCTCTTTCTG
>NC_080171.1:124912321-124939821 GCF_950295315.1 Erinaceus europaeus | reverse complement strand
TGAGCTAAGTTAAACTCAAAGTACAGTACAGTAAAACTCACAATGCTGTCTTTATATATACTTGCCAAGTAGGGTGGAAACAGGATGTGACATAGAGAGGGTGGAGAGAAAAGTGACTGGCGAAAATCAGAGTGTGATAAGGAGGGGGTGGAGCAGGCGAGAATCCTATCACTGAACCACAAATGCCCTGGAGGGAGGGTGGTGCTTGTTAACAGTGGTTATGTAAATAGAATGAAGTGGTTATGTAAATAGAATAGTGTTAAACAGGGGGGATTTAAACCAAATGAAACAGAAGGGGTCTCATGCATACCAACACATTTTTATGATGAAAACACTTGGTTATTAGCTGATGTCGTTTTTGTTTGTTTGTTTGTTTTTTCACCATTACCGGTACCTGCTGCCCATTCTCCAGTCTGAAAAAGAAAAATCTGCCTTTTTGATCTCAAGCCAGTGTCCTTAGTGAGAAATCATGACTTGCAGGGACCGCACACGAACTGCAGTGTTTTTTGTACAAGCTGGGCCTCAGGTCCTAGGAGCAGAATAGCATTGTTCTGGGGGACACTGTAATGCAGTCTTCAGCTCCAGATGAAGTATGAGTGAGAATGGGGTCCTCACTGACTACTCGCTGGTCCTCACAGAACCACAGCTAGGAATTGCTGATCTTTATTCTCTGCAAGTCCCATTTACAGGTGTTAAAAGAGAAATTTTAACTTGGTAAGATATCCTTTTGTTAACTGATATCTTCATTTTATTCCTAAGTTTTCATATTTTTTACAAATCATTATAGTCATATTAAGCATATAAAATATGATGATTATATATACATAATTTAGCCTCAGACAAGATCATTTATAATAATAAATATCAATGATCATATATAAATCCTATTTATCCCTTTCAGGTTGAAATTGAAACCACATTTCAGATAGCAGCAATACTGAATCTATAAGAGCATTAGTTTACACTATCTGTACTGGACTGACTATACAGTAAAATTGTTGCAATTAGCATTGATTCTGTACCACAAAACATGTTGAATTTGGAGTCTAATCTCACTATTTTCCTTTCTAGGGGCCAGGCAGTGGTGCACCTGGTTAAGTGCTCACATCACAGTGCACAAGGACCCAGGTTCAAGCCCCTAGTCCCCACCTGCAGGGGGAAAGCTTCACAAGTGGTGAAGCAGGACTGTCTCTCTCTGTATCTTTTCCTCTCTACTTCCCCTCCCCTCTCCATTTCTCTCTGTCTCTATCTAATAAATAAATAAATAAATAAATAAGAATATTAAAATGCCTCTCTGCTCCCTCTTTTCCTTTTCTTTCCACTGAGAGCAGCTGAGTGCAGCAAAGTGGCAGTTTTCCCCTGAGCCTGCATAGCTCAACTTTTTGATTTATGAATATTTTCATGTTCCTAAATAGTTTTGCCTAATCCCATGGGGAATTTTAAATAATTACTTTTGCTTGTCATGCCCAAAGTGATTTGAAATATATATAAAATACTACAAAATTATTTTTATATTTTAAATGTCGATGGTGAATAGAGTAGGAAAGCTATCAGAAGAGGGGTTGGTATACGAAGGTCTGGTGGTGGGAATTGTTCAAAGTTGTACCCCTCTTATCCTATGGTTTGTGAATGTTTCCTTTTTATTAATTAAAATTTTAAAAAAAGAAATTACATACAAAGGCAGAGCTATACGTATGGACATCTAATCTTTGACAAAGGTGCCCAGACTATTAAGTGGGGAAAGGAGAGTCTCTTCAACAAGTGGTTTTGAAAAAATTGGGTTGAAACATGAAGAAGAATGAAACTGAACCATGATATTTCATCAAAAAACAAAAGTAAATTCCAAATGGATCAAGGACTTGGATGTTAGACCAGAAACTATCAAAAACTTAGAGCAAAACATTGGCAGAATTCTTTTCCATCCAAACTTTAAAGGCATCTTCAATGATACAAATCCAATTACAAAGAAGACTAGAACAAAAATAAACCAATAGTGGGACTACATCAAATTAAAAAGCTTCTGCAAAGAAAAAGAAACCACTACCCAAACCAAGAGACCCCTCACAGAATGGGAGAAGAGCTTTACATGCCATACATCAGACAAGAGGCTAATCACCAACATATATAATGAGCTTACCAAGCTCAGCACCACCACCAACAACAACAAAATGACCCCATCCAAAAATGAGGAGAGGATATAAATAGAATACTCACCAAAGAAGAGATTCAAAAGGCCAACAGACATATGAAAAAAAAAATGTTCCAAGTAACTGATGGTCAGAGAAATTCAAACAAAGTCAACAATGAGACAGATACCAACCACTTCACTCCTATGAGAATGTCACACATCAGAAAAGGTAGCAGCAACAAATGCTGGAGAGGTTGTGGGAACAAAGGAACCCTCCTGCATTGTTGGTGTGAATGTAAATTAGTCCAGACTCTTAGAAACAGAGTTGGCAGTCAGCTGAGGTAAAGAACAAACACCTCATCACAGACCCCTGCAAGCGTCAACCCAGCTTTGACCTAGCACGTTATGATTGGGCCCTCCTCAATCGCTATCGAACAGGCCATGGCCGGTGCACCGCTATGTTCCATCGCTGGGGAGCCAGAGACGACCCGAACTGCCCCTGCGGCTCCAGACAGACTATGACCCACAGAGTCAACGACTGCCACCTCTCCAGATTCAAAGGAGGTCTCGAAACTTGACATCAGGCTCAACCTGACGCTGTCGACTGGCTACGGAAGAAGGGCAAACGCTAGAAGAAGAAGTCCAGCCTCTGTGGAGAATAGTCTGGAGAACTCTCAGAAGGCTATAAATGGGCCTACCCTATGACCCTGCAATTCCTCTCCTGGGGATATATCTTAAAGACCCAAGCATGCCCATCCAAAAAAACATTGTGTATACCTATGTTCATAGCAGCACCATTTGTAATAGCCAAAACCTGGAAGCAACCCAGGTGTCCAACAACAGAGGAGTGGCTGAGCAAGTTGTGGTCTATATACACAATGAAATACTGCTCAGCTATAAAAATGGTGAATTCACTACATAATGGGAACTACATAATGGCTAAAGGATTAATCCAACAAAGAAATATAACCATCATAAATAGATATGCCCCCACCCCTTTGATATATATCTCCCAAACATAGGTACACCCAAATAAATAAAACACTGGATTTAAGGGAGACACTGGCAGCAACACAATAATAGTAGGAGATTTTAACACACCACTCATAGCAAGAGAGAGACATCTGGACAAAAAATCAATTGAGAAATAACAACCTTAAATGAAACCATACATGAAATGGACTTAATAGATACATACAGAACTTTTCACCCTCAAAGAAATGAATACACATTCTTCTCAAGTACACATGGAACATTCATAAGCATCAACCACATGACTGGCCACAAAGACGTCATGGACAAATATGTAAATATTAAAATTAAAAAATATATCTTCGGGGGAGTCGGGCTGTAGTGCAGCGGGCTAAGCGCAGGTGGTGCAAAGCACAAGGACCGGCATAAGGATCCCGGTTCGAACCCCGGCTCCCCACCTGCAGAGGAGTCGCTTCACAGGCGGTGAAGCAGGTCTGCAGGTGTCTATCTTTCTCTCCTCCTCTCTGTCTTCCCCTCCCTCTCTCTATTTCTCTCTGTCCTATCCAACAACAACAACAACAATAATAACTACAACAATAAAACAACAAGGGCAACAAAAGGGAATAAATAAAATAAATATAAAAAAATTAAAAAATAGATATCTTCTCAGACCATGAAGGCATGAAACTAGAAATCAACCAAAAAAGGAAAATAAATTTCCTCAAAGTTTGAAGACTAAACAGTATGCTTCTGAACAACACATGGGTCATTGAAGAGATCAAAAAAGAAATTAAGAATCACCTCAACACCGATGAAAATGAAGAAACCAGCTACCAGACCCTGTGGGACACAATGAAAGAAGTCCTCAGAGGGACGTTCATAGCAATACAGGCCCACATTAATAAACAGGAGAAGTCACTAGTAAACCATCTAACAACCCAACTGAACCAACCAGAAGTGGAGCAACAAAGAGACCCAAGAGTCAGCAGGAGACAGGAACCAGTTACAGTCAGTGCAGAAATCAATGAAATAGAAAATCAAAAAAGACCATTAGGAAGATTAATGAAACCAAGAGATGGTTCTTTGAAAGTATAAATAAAATAGATAAACCACTAGTTACACTGATGATGATAAAAGAGGAGATATTACAACAGATGAGATAGAGACACAAAGGATTATGCACGAATATTATGGACATCTGTATGGAACTAAATTTGACAACTAAGAAGAAATGGACACATTCTTAGATTTATATCAACTTCCAACCTTGACATGAGAGGAAGTGCATCAAATTAACAAGCCAATCACAAGTAAAGAAATTGAAACATTAATCAAAAGCCTCCCCAAGAACAAAGCCTGCTGGACATAGGCATTGACAGGTTGATCCATACTAACAGCCTGTTTCTGTCTTTCCCTAATGGGCCAGACCTTCCACCTTCTGCACCCCATAATGATCTAGGATCCATATTCCCAGAGGAACAAAGACTCGTTCCAGTGGAGGAGATGGGATCTGGGACTCTGGTGGTGGGAATTGTGTAGAACTGTACCCCACTTATCCTACAGTCTTGTTGATCATTATTGAATCAATAAAGATAAAGACAAAATGACTAAACTTATGAATTTTATAAAACACTGAAAGAACTAAAACCCATACTCTTCAAACTCTTCCAGAAAATAGAAGAATAAGGAACACTCCCAAACACATTTTACAAGGCTAACAGTACATTAATCCCCAAAGCAGGGAAGGACTCCATCAGAAAAGAATACTATAGACCTATATGCCTGAAGAATATTGATCCAAAGAATCTCAACAAAATCTCAGCTAACCACACCCTATAACATATTAAGAAAGTAATCCATCAAGACCAAATGGGATTCATCCCTGGGAAACAAGGGTGGTTAAACACATGCTAGTCAACCAAGACAATCCACTATATCAACAAAAAGAAAGATAAAAATCACATGATTTTATCAATTGATTCAGAAAAAAATATTTGACAGTCTTCAACACCCATTTATGATAAAGGCCCACAAGAAACTTGGAGTGGAAGGAAAGTGCCTTTACATAATACAGGCTATATATGTATACAGCCTTTACATAATACAGGCTGTATATGATAGTCCATGGCTAACATCATAGTCAATGGGGAAGGAAAGTGCCTTTACATAATACAGGCTGTGTATGATAATCCCGTGGCTAACATCATAGTCAATGGGGGAAAATTGAAAGTTTTTCCCAGTTTTAAAATCTGGAACTAGACAAGGATGCCCACCCTCAACGCTTTTATTCAACAAGTCCTAGAAATCTTCACCATTGAAATCAGGCAAGAAAGAGATATCAAAAGAATTCAAATTCAAAAGGATGAAGTTAAACTAACATTATTTGCAGATGATATGTTGATATACCTTGAGAACCCCAGAAACTCTGTCAAGAAACTACTTCTTCTTCTTCTAGTGTTTGCCATTCTTCTGTAGCCAGTCGACAGCGTCAGGTTGAGCCTGATGTAAAGTTTCAAGACCTCCTTTGAATCTGGAGAGGTGGCAGTCGTTGACTCTGTGGGTCATAGTCTGTCTGGAGCCGCAGGGGCAGTTCGGGTCGTCTCTGGCTCCCCAGCGATGGAACATAGCGGTGCACCGGCCATGGCCTGTTCCATAGCGATTGAGGAGGGCCCAATCATAACGTGCTAGGTCAAAGCCGGGTTGGCGCTTGCAGGGGTCTGAGATGAGGTGTTTGTTCTTTACCTCAGCTGACTGCCAACTCTGTTTCCAAGATTCTGGAACAGAGAAGTTCAGTGTAGGCGTAGGGGACCAGATTGGGTGACGAGACGTCAAGCGTTGGACAGGGTGGGCGAAGATATCCGCGTATATTGGCAGGTCCGGTCGAGCGTAGACGTGGGAAATGAACTTAGATGATGCCGCATCCCGACGAATATCTGGCGGGGCGATGTTGCTAAGAACTGGCAGCCATGGAACCGGGGTGGAACGGATGGTTCCAGAAATTATCCTCATGGAGGAATATAATTTGGAATCGACCAAGTGGACATGGGGGCTACGGAACCATACTGGGCACAGTATTCTGCAGTGGAATAGCATAATGCCAGAGATGATGATCGTAGTGTGGAAGCGCTCGCGCCCCATGAGGAGCTGGCCAGTCTTGCAATGATGTTATTCCTCGCACCCACCTTTGCTGCAGTTTTTATGAGATGTTCGTGCATCTGCTGATCCAACCTAATCAGTGCAACCAGTACCAGCTTGGCATGCTTCACTTTGGACTGAGCCCAGAGGCATCAGGAGTAGAATGTCAACCCTTCAGCTTCATTACTCTGCCACCAGGTTCCAGATGCTACCATGATGCCAACCTGACTTCCCTGGGCTAATGACACCACCATGTGTCCTGGAGGTCTGCCTCCCCAGAGCCCTGCCCCACTAGGGAAAGAGAGAGACAGACTTTTGATCACATTTTGCAAATAAGAGTTATGAGTTAGGAAGACAACTTAGGGAGATTGAAACAAGTTATAGATAGTCAATATCTAAACCAAAGAGTGACACTGTAAATGTAGGGCAGCCTGGAGCCAGAGTGACCTAGGAGGTGGATTGCTGACACCCACCAGCAGAGTTCTGCTCTGTGAAACTAGAAATGCTGAAGGAGTAGGCTGAGCTAGAGAGCCAGTTAACACCTGGACGCATTTAACAGAATATATGTGGCACAGGGGGCTTGGAAGAATCGAGGAGGGTAGAGGGAAATGTCAACTATAATGAACTGAGGTAGGTTATGACCTAATGATGATGGTGATTAATATGGACCATGGCATTTTTTTAAAGACTAGCTTACTTTCTTTTTTAATTTTTTTTTAAATTCTCTTTATTTATTTAATGGCTAGAAAAAGCCAGAATTGAGAGGGAAGGGGGTGGTAGAGAGGGAGAGAGACAGAGAGACACCTGCAGTACTGCTGCACCACTCACAAAGTTTTCCCCACAAAGTGGAGACCAGGGGCTTGAACCTGGGTCCTTGTGCACTGTAGTGTGTGCGTTCAACCAGATGCACCACCACCCAGCCCCATGGACCATCTTAAAGCTCTAACTTCTAGAGAACTGGAATACATACCATACACACACCCCCAAAAAGTACATCAAACAAATTGTCTCTAAGACTTTGTGAGACCTACAGTGGTTCCCATGGGGAAGGCAGAGGACACAGAATGGGTGGTAGGTGTGGGTGGAGCTCTACCGTGTAGCCCTGCATCCTGTAACTTACTATTAATCAACAAAAAAAGTTCCAGATGTTCACAGTGCAGAAACAACCACCACCTTTTTTGTGTCAGATTTACAATTGCTAGTTGAAATGAAAAACGGGGTCCTACGTGTCCCTTGATGCCCTCATGTCAGTCAATAAAATACTTTAAAACTTAAAGACAAGAAAAACCCTTCTCACTTCTGGCACTAAGGGAAGAAGAAAAACTGAAATCAGGTAGCAATTTGTACTAGTGGGGCTGAGTGAGAGAGCTGAATAGGATCCCATCAGGAAACCGAGTCTGTCTACGGCCACACCACCCTGAACACACCTGCTCCCGTCTGATCTCGAATGCTAAGCAGGAGGGCCGGGCCTGGTTAGTACTTGGGTGGGAGGAAACCAAGATGACAAGCTGCAGGTGTGGATGAGCTGGTGAAAGAAAGTACAGCAGAAAGCTGAAATGATGAGATTGGTGAGAGTACTGAAGGAAACCCACGTTTAAGGAAACAAGGGATGAAGAGAGGGCGGGGTAGGTAGCATCATGGTTCTGCAAAGAGACTCTTATGCCTGAGGCTCCAAAGGCCCAGGTTCAGTCCCCCCTCCCCCATCACCACCACATAAGTCAGAGCTGAGCTGGGTGTTGGCAAAAAAAAAAAAAAAAGGACAAAGAGAAGGGTGTGACACAATCAGATAAATAGGAAGCACGGCACAGAAGGACTTCAGGAAGGCACTGTCACTCCTGAACTAATTTCAAAGAAGGTATAGCAGCCTGACTAAAGGCCCCCAAAGAGTCGAGATGTGGTCCATTTAAAGCTTTTGAGTAGAGGGGCCGGGAGGTGGCGCACCAGGTTAAGTGCACTTAGGATCACACACAAGGACCCGGTTTGTGCCTCTCTCCCCACCCGCAGGGGAGCCACTTGATGAACAGTGAAGCAGGTCTGCATGTGTCTCACTTTCTCTCTCCCTCACTATCTCCCCATCCCCTTTCAATTTCTCTCTGTCCTGGCTAATAAAATGGGGGGGGGGGGGTGGGAGGGTGGATTCTTAGTGCCAGCATCATGCCTCAGTTATTCACTGGTGGCAAAAGCGATAATAATAAAAGTAAGATTTTGAGATGATCCAAAGTGATTATAGATTATACTGGAGCACTTATACCAGCTCTAAGTGAAATCGCAACTGCCTATATGGGAGGAAGACAGAGGAAAAAATTTCAAATGAAGAGAGGGCAGTGCAATGACCCCAAGAGAGAAATGTAATGAAGTGGGTTTTGAAGATGAGGCAAAGTAGACACATGACTATCGGCCACTGGAAGAGAACCAGAACACAGTTGCAGAGACTGAAAAAGGGAAAGAAATGTGGTTTGCTTGCTTTGTTTTCTTGGGCTCTCTGGAAGGAATGTGGTCCTTCCAATACAATAGTTGGGTCCAGTGAACCTGATTTGACATGAATCAGAATTAAGGGAACGCAAGTGCTTACTTTCAATGATTCACATACAGAATCTATGTGATATTATGAATATTTTAAGTAATTAAATCACAGGGTTTATACATGATGATTTAAAATATTTCATTGTGCACAACACTTTTATCAACCATTTTCTCACTGATGAATTTTAGATGAGTACTGAACTTAGGAATAAAAATTATAAACTGAAAAAAATCCTTGGGAAGTACAAAGCATCGTAGGGGCTATTTCATGATGATACATTCCATGTCATTTTTACATAATATTTCAATCAGAAAATAAGTAAGAAATAATAAGTAAATAAGTTTATCATTTGAGAATATAAGCAAGACCGAAGTCCTCAGAAGCACACTTATTTTTTTAACAGATGATTCCCAAAATGAATTGAAGTATCACACTATATATGTAAGCCCTGGAGATGGCATTTCTACATGACCCTGCTCCCCCTCAACTCAACTATAATTGAGTGTGCTCATATGGTCATTAAGCCATCTAAAAATTACAAAGCATCAGGACAAGAAGTGACAGAAATTCACATGGGAATTAATTGAAATACCATCTGTATTGTCTGAATGTAATTCTTCACTGACCTGTGACTAATTATCTGCAGATCTTCAAAACTGGTAAGAATTTAATAAAAGCAAGTAAAAAGGCATATTACATTTCTGTGCTATCTTTTGTGCTACAAATAAAATAGGATCTAGGTCCCTATGAGGAGGGGGGGAACTTTGGTATTGTGTAAAGATTTATCACCAAAAAAAATGTGGGAGGTGGGAACCAACAACTTCATTGACAAGCTAATTAATATACCTTTCACAGACAGTCCCAGTCCCAGCACGAGAAATAGAGCGCGTCTGAGTCCCCTTGCTTCCCTTTTAATGAGAATCCAAAGAGAAGAGCAGTGAAAGAAAGCAAAGAGCCACCCTGTCACGCTGTCATTGTTATGATAGTCTATATGTGTTTTGTCTTTCTTGTTCTCACGCGGTTTCTGGGACTGAACCCAGGGTCTAATTATATGCAAGGCATGAGACACCCTGTGTAGTCATCCTCCTTATTCCTAAATTTATTTTCTCTCTTTCTTTCTTTTTAACTTATTAGTGGTGACTTAACATGGGTTTACAAAATTCTAAGGTTCCAGTGAAAGGGAGCAGGCAGAGGGGCCCCTGGCTGAGGGCACACATCACCATGTGCAAGGACCCAGGTTCAACCCCTGGCCCTCACTTCTTGAGCAGTGAAGCAGAGGTTTCAGGGGTCATTCCACGCCCGTGTATGAGTGAGTCACCAAGTCCACCATCAAAGTCCTTTGGTCTCCCTTCCCTCTGATAGCCGCACAGTTCTCACAAAGTCTAAGAGACAGTTCGTTACTACTTTGACTTGCAAGTTGGTTTTCTTTAAAAAAAAAAAAAAAAAGATTTAATTTATTTATTAATGAGAAAGATAGGAGGAGAGAGAGAGGAAAAAAAAAAACAGACATCACTCTGGCACATGTGCTGCTAGGGATTGAACTCAGGACCTCACACTTGTGAGTCCAATGCTTTATCCACTGCGCCACCTCCCGGACCACAATATGTGGCATTTCTTTCTTTTTGCTTTTTAATATTTATTTATTTATTTTCCCTTTTGTTGTCCTAGTTGTTTAACATTGTTGTGGTTATTAATGTCGTCGTTGTTGGATAGGACAGACAGAAATGGAGAGAGGAGAGAGGCGGAGCCAAGATGACGACTGAGAAGTAGCTACTGGTCTGAGTTCCAAAGCGCCACCAGGTTCCAGATGCCACTAGGAAGTATCTCACCTCTTTACATCCCAATGCTTAAAACAATCACTACCAGTTCCGTGTATGTGGCCCCAGACAATACAATGTCATTGTTCTACTGCATGGGCTATACGTCCCATCATTTCTTTACTCGTCTGTCATTGTGTATTCAGATTGTTTCCACTCCTGGGCTAGGAACAAAGGAGTTGACATGTCCCTCTGAATCAGTGTTGACACATGACACAGACAGCTTAAGATCTGGGAGAGTGATGCCTCCAGTTCTGTTCTTTTTTTTCTCTCAAGATTGTTTTGGGGATTCTAGGTGTTTTCTGGTTCCAGATAAACTTCCGTAGCTTTTTGTTTTTCTATTCTCTTGAAAAAATAAGTGATGGGTCCTTGATAGGGATTGCATTAACTCTGTATATGGCTCTGGTCAGAATTTTCAGTTTGATGATATTAATTCTTCCAGTACTTCATCAAGGGATTATCTTTCCACTTCTTTGTGTCTGTTTGTATTTCCTTGAATAGTAACTCATACTTTTCAGTATACAAGTCTTTCACTGCTTTTGTTAGGTTTAGTCCCAGATATTTTATTGTTTTACTGCTATGGTGAATGGGACTGACTTCCGGACTTCTTCTTCTGCTTGCTGATAAATCATGACACCATACAGGTTCTATTACATACTTTTGCACACTTGTTTATGTTTCACAGCAAAAAGAAAAGTGATAACGTCTAACACTGTTAAAGTGTAAATAAATGAGTCTTGAAAGTTATAAATACCCCCCAAAACACGCTGACATTGGAGACAGCATCTTACTGCAGTAAATGGCCTTCCTATCTGTTTCAGAGAATATAACTGTTGGACTCCAATGGGCAGTCCTGGCCAATGGATGTCAGCAAGTATTGTGAGCAGTGAACAGGAGAGCACAGAGGCACGCGAGAGATGCTGCCTAGAGAAAGATCCATGTTTCCTTTTATCTCACACCTGAGAGGCTTGAAAGAGGGAAGTACATTTGTCCTAGACAGAAGGGAAAATAACTAGACAGATTGGTCATTAGAGCTACACACACACACACACACACACACACACACACACACTCACACACACACTCACACACACACTCACACACACACACACACTCACACACACACATTCACACACACACACTCACACACACACGCACACACACACACTCACACACACACTCACACACACACTCACACACACACGCACACACACACACTCACACACACACACACTCACACACACACACATTCACACACACACTCACACACTCACACACACACTCACACACACACACTCACACACACACTCACACACACACACACTCACACACACACACTCACACACACACTCACACACACACACTCACACACACACACACACACACACTCACACACACACTCACACACACACGCACACACACACTCACACACACACTCACACACACTCACACACACACACACTCACACACACACGCACACACACACACTCACACACACACACACTCACACATACACTCACACACTCGCACACACTCACTCACACACACTCACACACACACACTCACACACACACACACACACACACACACACACACTCAGAATAGCCCTGGCTGGATACTGATAATTCCCTGGAAAAGCAAAAGTTTCCAAGTTAATGCTCATATCTCAAAGAAGTAATAAAGATAAGCATGATGTGCAAAAGACTGTGGATACTTCTAACAAACAAACCATGACTGTGGGAGGTGCCTCCACTCCACTAGCTGCCTAAAAGCAGATCTGGGGGGAGACATCATCATCTCTATTCTGATTACTCAGAGGCTGGAGGAAGCCAATTAACAAGTTTTGCAAAATAACCTTTTGACAAGCAGTTTTTCTACGGGATCGTGAGAAACCTAATAAGAGTCTGACTTTTCACTGGGTCCTGCTTTCGTCTTGTTCCTTAGCAAGCTGCCATTTCAGCTCCAGCAAATTCATCAGCAGCCTGGTGCAGTTCTTCTCTAACTAAGCTCTGTGGGGCTTTCTGCTCTCAAACTTTCTTCGTAAGGAGTTAGACTTAAACTGGAAGGCACACACTGCCCCCTTCAGGTCAAATCACTCTGAAAATTTAGATTCTTTAGGTAAAAACAAAAAACTTTGTAGCAAATAAGCAGAGAAAAGATGTGTTGCCAACCTAACCTTAAGAAGCTTACCTTAAATGAATCACTCTGTGGAGAGATACTGACTTGAAGTCTCTGCTGTCTGCACACATTCTAGTTCTGAGCCTTTAGTCCTGGGTTAGGGCTGGGCCATAAAGCCTCCCTCAGAGCCTAGAAAAGCAGCCTGGTAGCTAGGGAAGGGATGATAGTTGGGAAGTTGCACTGTCTGCCTCTCTGTTTCTACAAAACTAATCCCTTTTTCCTGGTCCCTGAGCTCTACTCCTACAGGCCTACTTTTCCAGGTTGTGAAAGAAACAAAAAGAAGAGTGAGGGAAAGACATGACAGCCCCTAAAGGAAATACTCCTAATGTCTATCAACAACAGGATGAGTACCATAGAACAGAGTACCACATTCAACATGGATATAGCACTGAGCGACAGAATAGGGTACAAGGGAGTATATAGTTCACTGGTGTGTATGATGTGTGTCAAATCAGTAAGAATACTATTCCTGTTGTTGCTGTTTGTTTTTCTTTCTTTATTTTACTTTATTTTTTGTTTTACTGGCACCAAGGTTATCACCAGGGTTCAGTGTTTGCACAATGAATCTACTGCTCCTGGCAACCATTTTTCCTTGTGTGTGTGCGCACACGTGTGTGTGTGTGTGTGTGTGTGTGTGTGTGTGTGTGTGTGTGTATGTGTTTATTTATTTGATAAAGCAGGAAGAAACTGAGAGGGTAGAGAGAAATAAAGAGATAGATCTGGGAGCCTGGTGGTGGCACAACTGGTTAAGCGCACACATTACAGGGCACAAGGACCCATGTTCAAGCCCCTGGTCCCCACCTGCAGGGGGAAAGCTTCACAAGTGGTGAAACAGGGCTGCAGGTGTCTCTCTGTCTCTCTCCCTCTCCCCCTTCCTCTCACTTTCTGGCTATCTCTATCCAATAAATAAATAAAGATAATCTTAAAAAGAGAGGTAGACCTGCAGTCCTTGCATCACAGATGGTGAGGCTACCTTCCCCTCTGCAGGTAAGGGCCAGGGGCTTGAACCCAGGTCTTTGCATGTGGAGATGTGTGCACTCAGCTGAATGCACAACTAGAATATTATTTCATTGATATATACAAAGCCAGACTTCAACAGTCATAAGGCCAACACTTTGTTGAGTATATCTTTTCAATAATGGTGAGAAATTCAATGACTACAGGTCATTAGAGCAAGCTCTCACCAACATTGGTGACCTATTGATGATTTTAAAAGAATAACTAAAATGAAATACAAAAGTCCAAATGTATTTGAATAAGAATTTCAAAAACAAATGAATCTGACCTCCACTAACAGGAATTATATCTGTGGTTAGCACTGGAGGTGGGGTGGGTAGTAAGTGAGGTGGAAAGGCCACTTCTGCTGTGCTGGTAGAGCTCACAGTCTGGACGTGAGCACACGGTGTGACATCACTTTGGGAAGATACAGTAGCCTTGTTCTTGTCATGTGTGCAGTATGTATGTGATGTGTACCAGATGTGTGACAGTAAAAGACAAGGACAAAAGGATCCATTAAGCCAAGAATGAGACAGATATGAGTAGGTTGCAGGTGTGTCTTAAATACAGTATACACATGTGTCTTACACACAGTAAAAACATGTTTTATGTGTGTTTATATACAGTATATGTGTGTTATACACAGTTTATATATATATGTTTTTTTTTCTTTTTTTTTATTTTTATTTTTTTTCCTCCTCCGGGGTTATTGCTGGGCTCGGTGCCTGCACCATGAATCCACCGCTCCTGGAGGCCATTTTTCCCCCTTTTGTTGCCCTTGTTGTAGCTTCGTTGTGGTTATTATTATTGCCCTTGTTGACGCAATTCGTTGTTGGATAGGACAGAGAGAAATGGAGAGAGAAGGGGAAGACAGAGAGGGGGAGAGAAAGACAGACACCTGCAGACCTGCTTCACAGCCTGTGAAGCGACTCCTCTGCAGGTGGGGAGCCGGGGGCTGGAACCGGGATCCTTACGCCGGTCCCTGCGCATTGCGCCACATGCGCTTAACCCACTGCGCCACCACCTGACCCCCTATATATATATGTATTTTATATACAAATATGAAAGTAGCTTATATATGTGTATGACTTTTCTTAAATAGTAAAGGAAGTACTGTCAGTTAGACCACTTATACTTTTCATAAAAGGAAAATGTAATAACTATTTGGGAGAAGTACAGTAGTTCTTGGCATTCAGCGTGCATGTGGCTAGGAAGAGGCACGTGCCAGTGCACAAGGGATAAGGTCAAGTAGCTTCATGAGTGGTGAAACAGTGCTGTAATTTCCTCTCTCTCTCTCTCTCTCTCTCTCTTCCTTCTCCTCTTGGTTTCTCTGTCTCTATCTAAAATAAATAAATAAAACGTTTTTTAAAAGAGCACATAGCAATATCTTCTAGGATCCTCATAAAAAAGTACAATGAGTAAGGAAACTTTCAGAATCATCCTCCCATGGCATTTTGTCTCTTTTTTGCTAAAGTATCTTTATCAATTGACAGAAATGAATGTAATTATACCAAAATGGAAGTGAAAGTCTATTGCACAAGAATCACAGGCAAGTTCTTGTCTCCACCTTCACACATCCCTGCACTTGCAGTCATTGCTTTCATAGCATGTACTTCACACAGCCTGATCTCCCTGAAAATTGACAGTATCTTCCACAACTGGATAAATGTGTAAATTAATTAAGCAGTGGCCACTGAAAGACAGAGGAAGAAACAGCAGTGACAGTCATGACAAAACGCTGTGTTTCTCTATCTGGCAGTAGGCAACATCTTTAAGGTACAATTTCAATGCAATAGTTCTGTCACTGATAAAGAGAGACAGATGTGATTTACAGCGACATTGAATAGAGTGATTAAATGTCATCCATTAATCTTTTGCAGAAGTATGCAATACAACTTTACATTTCTGTCTATTTTCCATCCTCGTTTTGAATTTCAACTCTACTTTGAAAATAGTTACTCTACAACAAGTCAATAGGAAACTCAAGACGCTGTTATATGCTATACCAAATACTCAAGATGCTGTAATATGCTATACCAGATACTCAAGACACAGCAATATGTTATACCAGATACTCAAGACGCTGCTATATGCTATAGCAGATACTCAAGATGCTGTAATATGCTATAGCAGATACTCAAGACGCTGTAATATACTATACCAGATACCCAAGACGCTGCTATATGCTATACCAGACACCCAAGACGCTGCTATATGCTATACCAGACACCCAAGACGCTGCTATATGCTATACCAGACACCCAGGACGCAGCTATATGCTATGCCAGACACCCAGGACGCGGCTATATGCTATACCAGACACCCAGGATGCGGCTATATGCTATACCAGACACCCAGGACGCAGCTATATGCTATACCAGACACTCAAGACACTGTAATATGCTATACCAAATACTCAAGACACTGCTATATGCTATACCAAATTTAGAAACGGTTAAGGGAGGAACAACCAGTGCAAGACTTGACTGCTCATGCTAACTTCAAATTGTGTTCTGCAACTCTTGGTTCTTCCTGCTAGAGGTCTCATTCTAATTCATTACTTTTTCCCACAGGTTATGCAAGTCTTTCACTCCGCTGGCAGATGACAGCATTCCTGAAGCTGAAATTGCATCGGCCACTTTGGTATCAAGGTGTCCTGTCTCTTAGGATTGCTGTAGTCTCTTCTCTAAGTGAAACTGTCTGTCTTGTGTTTCCTTCCTGACTAAGATTTATGAGGGAGAGCATCTGAATTGCTCACCTCTCTCTAATTCACTCATCATTCTGACATGAAAAGGTCTCCAATTTTTCTCTATATTACAAAAGAGATGTTACCTGCTTTTTGCTTTTCAACTAGACTATCCTGCCTTTTGCCTATAAAATAGGTAACGAGATTTGAGGTATATCGAGAACACATGATTCATAACAAACTCAAAATCTTCCTTCTTTTAATCTTCATATTTAAATCTGACTAATGTCTTGATGTTCTTAAATATCATCTTTAGCCCAATATCTTGAAAGTAGTAAGTAAGAGCCAAACATTGGTTAATTAATTGTATAATAAAGATTGGAACCTTTTGTGGAATAAACACAATATAAGATGACTTCAGGTGCATGTAGTTAAGAAAAGAGAAATCTCATACATTCTACTTCCTTTCTACTCATTTCCAATTTTAGTAATGGTTTCTTGAAGACAGAAAAAAAATAGAAGAATTAAAAATCAGATGTTCTGGGCAGGGGTAGATAGCATAATGGTTATAGAAAGCCTCTCATGCCTGAGGTTCCAAAGCCCCAGGTTCAATCCCCCACACCACTGTAAGCCAGAGTTAAGCAAGTCTCTAGTAAATAATAATAATATTCCTTCCTACAGTCTACTCTCTAATATCAATGCAGCCACTTTCCCCATAATTTCCAATGTGACTGAGATGGTTTTAGAAGATAATCTGGTATATGCAGTGGGAGAATGTCTGATGAAAATCCACAGCTGAAAAAACAAAACAAAACTAGGTCCTACGCCAGGCTTCACATATCAGGCAATGTAAGTCACAATCTTAGTAAAACTGACCATATTGCATGAGACCAACGCTGATCTGAATCTAGAATATACATGTATATATATATATATGTCTTCTAAGATTTTTTTCCAGTTCTGAAATTCAGTTAGTCTCTGAACCTAATGAATTTTCTGTCACAAGAGAACTAGAACAAGTTTCCAGATCATATTTTTGGCTTGACATTTCCATACAGAGGTTTTATTTATATCTCAAAATCAGCATAGCAAAATTATGATTCTTAGTTCCCCCTACGGTCTTCAAAACCCATTCCTTCCCATCTTAATATACCAACAGCATTTATTCAGTCATGAAGTCAACAAGCCTAGGAGTTACTCTGGTTTCTCTTTTCTCTTGGCCAGTCGTATGCAATCAAATGCAGAGAGGAACTCACGCTTTCATTCAGCAGCAAATCTAAGCCAGATTCTCTGAACTAGGTTTCTCTGTGCTAAGTCTAATGCTATTACTCTTTCAGTATGTGTGTTCAAGTCTTGTAGCTCAGTCTGATCTCGGCCTGGAGACTGGGGTGAGGGGGTGGAGAGGCCATTTATGTTTTCACTGTCGACACCCCAAATCCCTGTGGCAGCACCACAAGTCTGCCCAGCTACCTGTGTTCTTTCCGTTTCCATGGCAGGAGCCACCTACTCTGACCTACAAGCTGGAGCCAGTCCCAACTCCGAGTTGACTTTTTGCATTCTCTGTATTTCAGAGACAGACAGAGAGACCATAGCTCTGGAGCTTACTTCTGTACAGTGCCATTCCCAGCTGGTCCTGGAATTTGAATTCAGACCACCTGCTACTACCAGCTGAGTCATCCCTTGGCCCCTATCACTCATTATTTTTTAATCTAAGCATCAGTTCTTTCATCATTTTATTGTTCTTATGTTTTAGCTTCCCCGAGACAATACCTTTTTGCTACTACCTGCTCCCATTTCTCATTTTTAATGTACTTTGTGTTTCTTCTGTGAGTACTCTATAAAGTTCCAGGAGACTCTAAGGGCATGAGCACATCTCAGAATCTCTGATTCATCATTCCCTCTCTCTCTCTCTCTCATTTTATAAATAGCATCTTTACTTGGGGATTAGAATGTCATTTCCTTTTAGAATTCCACATTCGCCTTCTTTGTTGTTGAAGACCTCTTTGGGGTGCGGCCTTGCTCTGTGCCGTCTCATTGGGGCAGCCCTATCTGAAACTAGGGGCTGATGAACATGAAGAGTGATCGGGTTTGAGAAAAGGAGCTGTATCTGAGCAAAGTTTATTAAGGTGCTTTTATCACCTGTGCCTTTCGAAGCTTACAACAACAAGCATTTGAAAGCATTTTTATACAAAGTCAAAACAGGACTCCCAGACCGCACTGAGGACTGATGTGGGATCCTGTAAACAGGCCTATTGTACCTAAATGACTGGCCGCGTCAGCTGAAAAGCACCTTTGACTGTTACGGTGTTTGTATGTGGTCCAGAATTCTAGTCATGCATAATGCATTGGGCCCCGTTGTTCTCTCCGGCTGCCTTCTTTGCTATCCATGGAGGAGCTCCCAGGACAGAGCCCAGATCAGAGCTGTTGCCTTTCACAGCAGTTACCTCCAGAACTATATGAATTCTTTGAGAATTTCCACTGCAAGTAAGAAGTGCTCACTCGGTCCCTACCCGTCATGCTGACGCCATCTCAGAACTTCCTCTAAGAAATGCTTCGCAGAATATAATGGAACATATATCTGCTGTGGGCTTTCTCCTCTCTTCCTCTCTGCCTCCCCACCTATTTTTTTTTTTTTTGACGTCAACACTTTGCAGTACAGTTGTTGGCACATGGGTATGATCCCTCACCTCACCATGACAGGTGTCTGCAGAAAGCTCTCACTCTCAGCACTGGCCCTTCCCCGTCACCACCTCCTCCTCTCTCAGGCCCTCCTTCCCCACCCAGAGCCCTTTGCCTTGGCGCAGTGCACCAGAGCAGTCCAAGTTTTACACGGTGCTCCCCTTTCTGTCCTAGTAGCTTAGGTTCTGCCCATCAGCGAGATCAGCCCATCTTCATCCTTCTCCTTCTCTTTCTGGCTGGTCTCACTTCACATGACTCCCCCAAGCTCCATCCAAGATGAGGTGAAGAAGGTGAAGTCACCATTTTTAATAGCTGAGTAGTATTCCATTGTGTATCTAGACCACAACTTTCTCAGCCACTCATCTGTTGGTGGACACCTGGGCTGCTTCCAGGTTTTGGCTATTACAAATTGTGCTGCTGTGAACATAGGTGCACACAGATCTTTTTGGATGGGTGTGTTTGGTTCTTTGGGATATATCCCCCAAGAGAGGAACTGCAAGCTTAGGAAAGAGAAATAATTTATAAGTGACCATGTAGGATCTGAGCCTATGTATTCCAGAGGCTGAGCCTTTAATATACAACTCTATTTCATAAAAAGATGTTCTCTGCACATTATGATAATATATAATATACTTATATTCTTAATTTATATTAAATTTAACATAATATACTATAAATATAATATCAGATAAGATTAATGTCTTTAGTCAATCTCTTTTTTAACTGTATTTATTTTATTTGATAGAACAGAGAGAAACTGAGAGGGAAGCAGAGAGAAGGAGACACCTGCTCTCACCATACACTAAGCTGTCCCTCTGTAGGTAGGGACCAGAGGCTTGAACCTGGGTCCTTGTGCACAGTAACACATGTACTTAACCAAGGACACCACCACCCTGCCCGCCTAAAATAGTTCTCTCGTTCTTTCTCTTCTCTTTTGTTAAATAATTTATTGTTGAGTCAGCCTGGTGCAGGATTTCAGATATTAATCTATCATCCCAGTCAATATAGTGCTTTTAATTATGAGCCCATGACTGTATTACACAGGCTACAGTGAGGACTGAGAAAAAATACACAGTTTAGTTTTACAACAAATAAACTTAATATTTAAATCAGTTACCACAATGTGCTAAACAAAAATGATGTTAAGCATTTGAGTTTTCCAAAATGTAAGATACTAGAACAATATTTAGATAATGTAAGATTTCTCAAAGTTGTAACATTATTTCTCTAATGGTGTTATATTATTTTTCTTTTTAAGTTTCTTTTTATCGGTGCCTTGACCTGTCTCATAGACCCAATTTTTTCTTTTTCTTTCTTTTTTTTAACTGAGTAAGAGATGGGGGGGAAAGAAAGAGGGAGGAAAGTCGAGACACCACAATACTGCCTCCCCCATCCGTGGAACTTCCCTGGTGTCTGTCCTGCTGTTCCCTTCCAGGACCAGGGCTCAAACGCAGGCTCTCACACAGCCAAGCAAAAAAGGGTTGGCTGTCTCCCCACACCCCCACCCCAGCCCATTCTTGCTACAGTTTGTCCCAGGAAGCCACCTCTGACAAGTATAAGTGATACAAAAGTCGAAAACATACCCCTTAGGAAAGATACAATTAATATAAGAAAAGTACCAGGACCAGGGCTGTGGAGGCACACCCACTTAAGTGCACACATGGCCGTGTGCCAGGACCCGGGTTCAATTCCCCACCCCGACCTGTAGCGGACAAGCTTCACAAGTGGTGAGACAGTGCTGCAGCTGTCTATCTCCTTCCTTAGCAATTTCTCTGTCTTATCAAATCAAATAAGGTTTTACTAACAGCTTTTAAAGATAGCAGTAACTTCCAACATGTGAAGAAAATAAACTAGAAACAAGTGGCTGCACCCTGGATAAAGCACAATACACACTATTTTAAAATGAAGTATGACCCATATGAGAAGAAACGTGGCAAGCAAAAAGGCGCTAAGGGAGACCTATTCGGGTATCTGGAGGTGGCTGCAAGCTAAAAAAAGAAAGGCTAGATAATTACTTGCACTGGTAGAATTCTAAAGGAACACAAGTCAAAACAGACTGATTTCAGAAATAAACACCAAATTAAAGAAAGCCAAGGTATTATATAAGATAAGAAGTATGTGGAAAGCAAACAGAAAGAAAAGACACAGGAAAAATTAAAAAGCACTAGAGAGAAAACCACACCTACTGAAACTGCAGAGAGGATGGCAGCTTGTAAAAGGGCCTCAAATAAACGTGCGCTGGGTCAGGCAGGGCCACACCTGGTGGAGCTCACACACTGCCCCACCCCACCTGCAGGCAGTGAGCTTCAGAGCCAGTGGAGCAGGGCTCCGAGTGTCTCTCTTTATCTCTTTCTCGCCATCCCTCCCTCACCCTCTCAATTTCTCTCTGTCCTATCAAATAGAAAGAAAGGAAGGAATGAAGGAAGGAAGGAAGGAAGGAAGGAAGGAAGGAAGGAAGGAAGGAAGGAAGGAAGGAAATCACCGTTAGGAGGGACTGATTAGGAAAAGCATTACAGGAGCTGGGTGGTGGCGCACCTGGTGAAGTGCTCACACTACAGTGCACAAGGACCTGGGTTCAAGCCCCTGGTCCCCACCCACAAGGGGAAAGCTTCACCTCAGGGCTGCAGGTGTCTCTCTGTCTCTCTTCTTCTCGATCTCTTCCTTCCCCCTCAAGTTTGCTCTACCCAATCAAATTAAACAAAGTTTTAAGAATCTTTACAGTAAAAAGCACTATATAGACCGTATATATGTGTGTATATATATTATGTGTAAATACAACTAAGAGAGTCTTTTTAAAACCGTGCTTGTAGTGACAGTATTTTCTTGAAAAGCAACTCTCCAGTTCCTCTTCTGCCTTCACATTTCCCACTTGTCTCATGTTTCTATGGCTTGTATGTCTGGGTTTGCTTTACTGTGTGTTGCCTTGTTGAGAGTTAAGTGTCCCTTTTTATTTTCCTAGGACGCTCCTTCAGTAACTCTTCAAGGCAAGTCTAGTCATGGCAAACTCTTTAGTTTTTGCGTTTCTACTGCTGTTTCGATTGACCCTTCATATTTGAACGGTAACTCTTGCAGGGCAAAGTATGTGTGACTGGCATTAGTCAGCTCTCCACACTCCGAATATGTCACCTTACTCTCTACGGACCTCCATGGCTTCTGCAGAAAAGCCTGGTACGGACCTGACAGCAGTGCCTTCATCAGCCATTTTCTTCTTTTCCCTGGAAATGTGCAGTTTTTCTCTTTGACTGTTGATAGCTTCACCATGATGTGTGTTGGTGTAAGGCTATCTGTTTTTATCAGTTTGGGAGTTAGTTCTCTCTGATTCATGAACATCTACATCCTGACCAAATCCCAGATTTGAAATTTTTTGTTATGATTGTATTTTCATCTTCCCCTTAATGTTTTTCTTTTCCTTGTTCCCTTCTTATTTGGAGGTCAATGGCTTACAGCACATAAGTACAATCACCATCTCCAGGTAATGGGTGTCTGCAAAACATCCTCATCCCCAACATGGGACACCAGACCGCCCAGCCCTTACCTGCCCTCAGAGTCCTCTGCTTTCCTTCAGTACAATACCCCAGCCCAAGTTTTGCTTTGTGTTTTCTCTTTCAGTCCCCATCTCCCAAGTTCCAGCCACAAGTGAAATCACCCAGTATCTACTTACCTCTCTTCCTCACTCATCCCATCCAGCTCTATTGCTTCAAGGTCCACCAAGGTGAGGTGATTATGTGGATTTCAGAATTTCTGGTCTATTATTCAGGTCTTAGATCCAGTGTGATCTGATTTTTGGTGCATATTGTTAAGTGGTGACCTAGTTTCTCTTTTCTACAAGTGTCTGTCCTGTTTTTCCAGCATCATTTGTTGAGGAGACCTTCTTTCTCCCCCATCGAGAGGATTTGGCCCCTTTTTTTATATATAGGTGGTTGTATGTGTATGGGTTCATATCTGTTCCTTTGATCCATGTGTCCATTTTATCCCAGTACCATGCTGCTTTAATTACTATTGATTTGTAGGAGAAACAAGGTGGGGAGTGTGATGCCTTCTTTTATTTCCTTTTTTTTTTCCCCTTTAATGCTTTGACAGTTCACTTTGTTTGTTTGTTTGTTTGTTTTGTTTTGTGTGGTTCCAAAGTTGTACAGTCTCATTGAAGGATAGTGTTGGATTACCATGAATATTGTGTCTAGCTTACCCTATGTACTAAAGTCTCTTCTAAGTTGGCCTTGATTCACCAGTGCTTGTCATATCATCCTGTGCATTTTGCCCTCCCAGTTCTTATGTCTTTTTTTTTTCCTGATGTTGTTGTTTGTGTTCCTGATTCTGTTCTACCACTGATCACCTCATTTAGAGTTGGAATTCCTTTGCTTCTTTTCACAGGGTATTCTTTTCAGTAATTTTTGCAAGTTATGATCGATGGTAGTGAATTCATTCAGTTTCTGTATGTTTGAGAAGACTATCACTTCTCCCTCATATCTGAAGGGTCATATTCATGGTTGGAAATTCTTGTCTTTTAATTCTCTGAATATGTCATTCCACTCCCTTTCTGCCTCCAGGGTTTGTGGTGAGAAATCTGATGAAAGCCTGATGATGGTTCTAACCTCTATATGTCAGATCCTTCCTTTCCCTGGCAGCCTGCTATATTCTGCTCTTGTACTTGCTCTTGAATAGCTTTACGATGATGGTTGCAGTGTGTGCTGTCTTGGATTTAGGGACTTGGGTGTCTGTTCAGCTTTCTGGATGTCTATATTTTGCACAGCACCCAAGTGTAGAAAAATCCCCACTATGGTTTCTTTGGATGGGTTCTCTGTACTGCTTTCCCTCTCTTCCTCTAGGGGAACCCCAATAATGATCATATTAGCTTTTCTGATGGACTCTCTATTTCACAGATAATAGTTTTGTTTTCCCTAAACCTTTCCTCTCCAGCAGCTTTAAACGCACAGACTGTGGTTGTTTTATCTTCTAATCCTGATAGTCTCTCCTCAGTCTGATTTCGTCTACTCCCTAGGCCTGCGTTAGGTGTCTGAACTCTACCCAAAGTGTCCTGTAGGTCTGTTCAGAGGGGTGTGTGTGTGTGTGTGTGTGTGTGTGTGTGTGTGAACTGTTTGGTAAAATAACTTCAGTTCTTGAATTTATGTCTCTATATTTACCTTCAAGTTTTCTAACTCTGTGAAAATTTTTTCAGGTTTTTGTGTGTTTGATCATTTGTGGTAACAAAATTTCCCAGAATTTCAATGTCTTAACCGAGCAGCAGTTTTTTTTTTTACATACTCAAAATTTGGGGCATCACTGAACAAATTACCATATGGGCTATATTAAAATATGACCACAGGATAGGGTTGTCACTCACCTAGTAGAGTGCAGCATTACCATAACAGAGGACACCTGTTCAAGCCTGGGGTCCCAGCTACAGAAAAGCAGCTTCACAAGTAGTAAAACATTACTTTAGGTGCCTCTTTCCTTCCCTCTCTCTACCTCTCTCTGTGTGTTTCTACCAAGAGAATGAGGAGGGGGGGAGAAGACAATGGTGATGACATGACAAGGAAGAAATGCCCATCAAAGATGGTGGTGTGATGCAGGAACCAACCCCAAACAACAATCTTGGTGGGACAAAAAATCAATTCAATTTACGAATGACCATAAAGTTCCCACAAGGCCTCTCATCAAGAGGTAGACTCTGTTTTCCCATCTGTTTCTGAATATAGAATGATCTCATGATTTTATCTTACCAACAGGATATCATGGAAGCAAATCTATGGGAATGCAGAGAGTAGGTCTCAGTAGGCCAGACAGTTCTTATCCTTGCTTTAATTGCACATTGTCACTAAGTGAACAATCCTGGATTAGCCTTGTGGAGGAGAAATGACAGGGAGGCAGTCTCTAGAGGCTGGTAAGTACAAAAATTCAGATTCTCCCCTGTGCTGATAATTTAGTGTTTTGTGGTTCTTCTTAGTTGATGAGTTACTCTTTGTGGCAATATTTTTATTATCAATCCATGTCTTAAACATATTGATGTTCTTATTTCTGGGCATCAAGAAAAATGATAATTTCTCATCATCTCTACTGTCTTTGTTTTTTTAAGTATTATTTATTCATTTATTTCAAATTTTTTCATTGATACCAATTAAACCAGAATTTTCCATGCTATTTTTTAAAATTTTCTTTTAATCTTTATTTGTTGGATTGAGACAGTCAGAAATTGAGAGGGGAAGGGATGATAGAGAGGGAGAGAGACAGAGAGACACCTGCAGCCCTGCTTCACCACTTGTGAAGCTTTCCCCCTGCAGGTGGGGACCAGGGGCTCGAACCTGGGTCCTTGGGCACTGTCACATGTGTGCTCAGCCAGGTGCGCCACCACCTGGCCCCCTTTTCCATGCTGTTTACACCAGGCTAAGTTTACACTTTATTAAACTCCGTGAGCATTAGCACTTGATAAACCCCTGCTTCACCAGCAGTGGCTGAAGAGTTCATGTCATTTACACTCCATTTCTAAATTGCCACTGCCCAAACATGTTCGGATGTAAATCCAGAACTCTCGGATTGTTATTTCCCTCTAAAGCAGAAAAAATAGGAATGAATATCACCATTTAAATGTTTTGTAGTGATATGTATTTCATCCCATAGAGCAGTGATAAAAACAAGAATCGTAACAACTTACTGCATCCACAGTATAACGTAGTGTTGCCAAGAGGTCTAAGAAAACCTTCTCAGCAACCTGCCTGGGCTGTGTATGAGCCTTAGCACTAGTGCACCTGCTGCAGGCACTTCTCCAGGTAACTCAGGAAGGCTGAGTAGCTAAGAGTCACTTCTAAGTGAATATTAAAAAGGAAAGTTCTGTCCTGCAATTCCTCTCCTGGGGATATATCCTAAGGAACCCAACACAGCCATCCAGAAAGATCTGTGTACACCTATGTTCTTGGCAGCACAATTTGTAATAGCCAAAACCTGGAAGCAACCCAGGTGTCCAACAACAGATGAGTGACTGAGTAAGTTGTGGTCTATATACACAATGGAATACTACTCAGCTGTAAAAAATGGTGACTTCACCATTTTCAGCCGATCTTGGATGGACCTTGAAAAAATCATGTTGAGTGAAATAAGTCAGAAGCAGAAGGATGAATATGGGATGATCTCACTCTCAGGCAGAAGTTGAAAAACAAGATCAGAAAAGAAAACACAAGTAGAACCTGAAATGGAATTTGCATATCGCACCCAAGTAAAAGACTCTGCGGTGGGTGGGTGGGGAGAATACAGGTTCATGAAGGATGATAGTGGGGGTTGTATTGTTAAATGGGAAACTGGGGAATGTTATGCATGTACAAACTATTGTATTTACTGTTGAATGTAAAACATTAATTCCCCAATAAAGAAATAAATTTTTTAAAAAAGGAAAGTTCTGTGAGGATTTGTGACTAGTAAAAAACGAATTGCCTGGAGGCTGGGTGGTAGTGCAGCAGGTTAAGTGCAGGTGGCGAGAAGTGCAAGTCCCTGGCTCCCCACCTGCAGGGGAGTCGCTTCACAGGCAGTGAAGCAGGTCTGCTGGTGTCTATCTTTCTCTTCCCCTCTCTCCATTTCCCTCTGTTCTATCCCACAATATCAATGACAACAAGAGCAACAAAATGGGAGAAATGGCCTCCAGGAGCAGTGGATTCATAGTGCAGGCACAGAGCCCCAGTGATAACCTTGGAGGGAAAAAAAAAATGGCTGAGTCATGCCCAGCTTCAGTGACCAGCCCAGTGCTCTGTCCAGTCTTCTGTGACTCTGTCCTGCTGAGAATGAACCGTCTCGATTCCATCAGGAGCACTGCCCTGCTCTACTGAGTCACTACAAGGGAACGTCAGCCACGCGGTCCTGCCTCGGTCGTTGTAGAAAGTAGACCGAGCTCTGCTTTCATGAAGCAGTCTCCAGGAGGGAAACTGTCATCATGCTAAAAAGTCAGGATGAAGTTATGTCTCTGATATCGGCTTTATTACATTTTCCATTCTTGCTGCTGCACTTTGTGAAAGGGGGTTTTAATCAGCCGGAGTCTACTGGCTTCCATGAAAACCAAATAGATCTGTTTTTCCTAGCAAAATAACATCTAATAAAATTTCATCATGAATCTGCTCTTTGGGGGAAAAGCACTCCAGAGCCCCAAGCAAGCAAGTGAAGGCAACAGCCAAGTAGAAGCTTTCAACAGAAAACTGTGGATCATTGCTTGACAGTAAACTTTAGAAATCTGTCAACGGGATATGGTGTAATAATAGTTGGCCAACAATAGCTGTCCAACAAAGGGCATAAGAGCTGACAAAATGGTAGGAAGCATGATTTAAGGATATCAAAGAAGAAGGAAAACATTAGAATTCCAAGCTTACATAACTCAGTAAAATGATCAATACCAAGCTCTGGTTTTCA